>NW_012105331.1:1539227-1540184 GCF_000951045.1 Mandrillus leucophaeus
AAAAAAAAAAAAAAAATTAGAAAAGAAAAAAAAAATTGTATACGTGCTTTTCCACAAAGCAGTCAGGAAGGATGTTGTTTATGGGTAACATACTTAATTCAGATCTCATTAGTTTAGAAATATGGGAAGCAAAAGAAGTACATAATTAGAGGCCTTCTTTAAACCAGCTAAGCTGTTCTTTATTCCAAAATGTGGGGGTTGTAGAGCCAGACACATTACTGCCTTAGTATGTTTATGGGGTATAGGGTAGGATGAATCAGACCAGGGCTGTGTGTGTCTTCTGTGGGCCCAGGCACTTTTGCCTTTGTGGGTCCCTTCCTCCATAAAAACATATTAAAAATTATGTTTGATGAATATGTCAGTATAAAGACAAATATCATCCAGGCTAGATTCATTATTATGCATCCATTACTATTATATTCATTTTTCCTCTGGTTTTAAAATAAAGGAAAATTGAGACAGTTTTGTGGGCTCTTGAAAATATCATGGGCCCTAGCACTCTGCCTACTATGCCTCCTGGATAAGTCAGCCCTGAATCAGATACACATATTGGGCTGGCAACTCTGTATATCTTGGGGAGAAGAAAGACAGTTTCTTATGCTTATTTTTGTGAACCTACATATAGAAAGTAGTTAAATATGCTTTTAGTGGCAGTAGTGCTTTCAAGTTATTATTGCCACTACAAGTTTAAAAACCATGTGGTAGCCAGGGCTTGGTGGCTCATGCCTGATATTCTAGTGCTTTGGGAGGCTGAGGTGGGAGGATCACTTGAGGCCAGGAGTTGGAGGCCAGCCTGGGCCACATAGCAACACCCTGTCTCTACAAAAAAATTAAAAATTAGCTGGGCATGGTGGCATGGTTCTGTACTACTCGGGAGACTGAGGTAGGAGAATAGCTTGAGCCCAGGAGGTCGAGGTTGCAGTGAGCTATGATTGTGCCATTGTACTACAGCCTGTG
>NW_012105331.1:1541609-1545103 GCF_000951045.1 Mandrillus leucophaeus
TGGATCCCTGGTATGAAACTCACTTGATCATGGTGGACAATCTTTTTGATATGTTGTTGGATTTGGTTAGCTGGTATTTTGTTGAGGAGTTTTGCATCTATGTTCATAAAGGATATAGTTCTGTAGTTTTTTTTTTGTTATGTCCATCCCTGGTTTTGGTATTAGGGTGATACTGGCTTCATAGAATGATTTAGGGAGGATTCTGTCTTTGTCCATCTAGTGGAATAGTGTCAAAAGGATTGGTACCAATTCTTTGAATGTCTGATAGAATTCATTTGTGAATCCACGTGATCCTGGACTTTTTTGTTGCTGGCAACTTTTAAATTACCATTTCAATCTCACTGCTTGTTATTGGTCTGTTCAGAGTTGCTATTTGTTCCTGGTTTAATCTAAGAGGGTTGTATATTTCCAGAAATTTATCCATATCCTCTAGGTTTTCTAGTTTATGGGCGTAAAGGTGTTCATAGTGGCCTTGAATGATCTTTTGTGTTTCTGTGGTATTGGTTGTAATATCTCCTGTTTCATTTCTAATTGAGCTTACTTGGATCTTCTCTCTTCTTTTCTTGGTTAATCTCACTAATGGTCTATCAGTTTTATTTATCTTTTCAAAGAATCAGCTTTTTGTTTCATTTGTCTTTTTTGTGTGTGTTTGTTTTTGTTTCAAATTCATTTAGTGTGCTCTGATCTTGGTTATTTCCTTTCTTCTGCTGGGTTTGAGTTTGGTTTGTTCTTGTTTCTGTAGTTTCTTGAGATGTGACCTTAGATTGTCTATTTGTGCTCTTTCAGACTTTTTGATGTAGGCATTTAATACTATGAAGTTTTCTCTTAGCACTGCCTTTGCTGTGTCCCAGAGGTTTTGTTAGGTTGTATCACTATTATTGTTCAGTTTGAAGAATTTTTAAATTTCCATCTTGATTTCATTGTTGATCCAATGATCATTCAGGAGCAGGTTATTTAATTTCCACTTATTTGCATGGTTTTAAGGGTTCCTTTTGGAGTTGATTTCCAATTTTATTCCACTGTGATTTAAGAGAGTACTTGCTATAATTTCAATTTTCTTGAAATTGTTGAGACTTATTTTTTGGACTTTCATATGGTCTGTCTTGCAGAATGTTCCATGTGCTGATGAATAGAATGTATATTCTACATTTGTTGGGTAGAACGTTCTGTAAATATCTGTTGAGTCCATGTGTTTTAGGGTATAGTTTAAGTTCATCGTTTCCTTGTTGACTTTCTGTCTTGATGACCCATCTAGTGCTGTTAGTGGAATATTGAAGTCTCCCACTATTATTGTGTTTCTGTCTATCTTGTTTCTTAGGTCTAGTAGTAATTGTTTTATAAATTTGGGAGCTCCAGTGTTAGGTGCATATATATTTAACATTGTGATAATTTCCTGTTGGACTAGTCCTTTTATCATATAATTTCCCTCTTTGTCTTTTTTAACTGTTATTGCTTTAAGGTTTGTTTTGTCTGTTATGAGAATAGCTACTCCTGCTTGCTTTTGTTGTCTATATGCATAGAAAATCTTTTTCCACCCCATTTCCTTAAGTTTATCTGAGTCTTTGTGACACACAGGTTGCTGTTGTTTTTGTCAAATGTAGACATCATGACACTTACCCCAAGTACTTCAGCACACATCCCCTAAGAACATGGACTTTCTCCTGCATACCCACATTATCATCACCATATCCGAGAAATGTAACATTGATAAATAGCATATATCCCATTTTTTACTTTCCTTAGTGGTCCCCAATACATCTCATCTCTTGGAATTGGTTTTAATTTTTGGTACAGTATCCAATCAATGTTCATAAACTGAATTTGGCTATTTCCTTTATTTTCTTTTTATTATTTTTTAAATTATACTTTAAGTTCTAGGGTACATGTGCACAACATGCACGTTTGTTACATATGTATACATGTGCCATGTTGGTATGCTGCACCCATTAACTCATCATTTACGTTAGGTATATCTCCTAATGCTATCCCTCCCCTAACTCATCATTTACATTAGGTATATCTCCTAATTCTATCCCTCTCCCTTCCGCCCTCCCCACAATATCATTTTTCATTATTTTGAATTTTGGGAAAGTCTAGTCTAACCATTTTATTGACTATTCTAGCATGGTTTAATTTCTTCTAAAGTAATTTGGGTTAAACATTTTTGGCACAAATACTATGTACATAATATTTGTTTTTTAATGGACAATTCATTAATTAGTTAATTGACAGTTTTTTGATGAGGAATGGAACTTGTTAATCCTTCTGACACAGAACTTCATTTTACAGACAAATAGTAATCAGTCTAAGTTTTGGCTGTGTAACTGTGTCTGCATTCGCTTCCTGACGGTGACTGGCAGAGAAAGCTGAGGCCAGTCACTTCTTCTTGGACTTATTACAATGGCCCATGACCTGCAAGACTGACATGTGATGAAATGATCACCATCATTTGTATCATCATGAGTGGGACTGACACATCTTTAGATGACATTGGTTTCTGTAGATCTGGCAATAGTCTGGAGAGCTTTTTATTTTAACCTAAAACATGCATTCATTTATTTAGTCACTCCACAAACATTTTTGAGTCCTTATAATTTGTGAGGTAGCACCAACCTTGACTTCAAATGGCTTTTTACATTTCAATAAAATATATGTATTCTCACACAATTTTTAAGTTTATGGTATCAAGGATAACTTAAAAATAGTTTATTAAGCATCACTGTAAGTGGTGTATTTGCCTACAAGTGGTTTCTTTGCCAGAGGGGCACAGACTGAGATCTTCTAATCAGCCTGGAGTTGTCAGAGGGAAAAATCATGCAGAGATGATATTTTATCTCAGTGAGAAAGTTCATGTCTGCAGCCTTTAATAAAGGTGCACTTACATTTTTATGCTCTTTCACAACATCATTGGGACGCGTAGGACGTTGATGATATGTTTGAAAATATGACAAGCCAGCCACGGGTCTTGTGGGGAAATAACAACTTTCTCCCAGATATGCTTTATTCTTTATTATCTCCATATTCAGATGTCTTGCATTCTTTAAGATGTAAAAAGTTCCAGCCCCTTGACTCAAATGTTTAAAATATTATGATTACAGTCTATTTTCTGTTTGTTTTGTGAAATTCACTCTTCTTATGGCTTGTATGAGATGCCTAAAGACAAATTGTTTTAAAATGTACATGTGACGTGGTGCAGTGGCTCACACCTGTAATCTCAGCACTTTGGGAGGCTGAGGTGGGATGATCGCGTGAGGTCAGGAGTTTTAGACCACAGTGGCAACACAGTGAGACCCCTGTCTCTACCAAAAATTTAAAAATTAGCCAGGCACGGTGGCACGTGCCTGTAGTTCCAGCCCTTTGGGGGACTGAGGTGGGAGGATCACATGGGCCCAGGAGACTGAGGCTTCAGTGAGCTCTGATCGTGCCACTGCACTCCTGCCTAAGTGACAGACTGGGACCTAGTTTCTAAAAAAAAAAAAAAAAAAAAAAAAAAA
>NW_012105331.1:1546026-1577998 GCF_000951045.1 Mandrillus leucophaeus
AAAAAAAAAAAAAAAAAAAAACACCTGACAATACAGAACTGTATGGTACTCACATATTTTCATGACACAACCAAAATCTTAAATTTTTTCTTGCCAACTTGTACATACTATTTGAGTTTAGGTGACTGTGACATAACAGATCAATAGCATAAGAATTTACTGGGTTTGGCCAGAGTGGGTATTATGGGTTTACAAGACTCTGTTAATTTTCTGTAATTGTCCTTTGTGAACACAGTTGTTGCATGACAGAAACAACATGAGTCAGAAGTGATGGGAGTGAACCTGGTTCTACTTACCAGGCATTGGTATTCCAATCCTCTGAGCCTCAATTTTCACATTTGTAAAATTGGGACTAATGTTTACCTCTGAAGGTTACTGTGAATGTGAACATAAAATGAAAGATTATATGTGAAGTAACTCATAAATTATAAAAGCACTATGTAAATGTTAGACAGTACTGAATTCATAGATATATGATACAGTTCATTGATTTCCATGTTTTTCTCCTGAAGACTCCTAATTTCTAAGTTTTACTAAAACGGTTTTGTCCAGTTTTATGGCTGACATGAGCATTATATATACAGGTGGGTTTCCTATTTACTGAGGTCACTTGTATGGGACTCTGATTTCCAAGAGGACACCCTGGAAGCCTCTTCTGTACCCTCTGGGACTCTTTCAAAAGGGTTGTTTACTTACGGTGACTCTCTAGAGGCCTGCCAGTGTGGTGCAAATGACAGTGGTCAATTGCTTTGGTTGAAGTTTATATACCCGCTTCTCAGGCATTTACAACGACTTCTCTTACAATAAATGTTGCATTATCACGTCTGTTTAACAAACCAACAGGCTGTAATAGGACCTAGGGGTCATGAAGGTTCATTGCTAACAGCATTTTGGAATGTATTATTTTTGGTCTGCAGTTGGGGAATAAAGTGTGTATTTTTTTTTTGTATACTTAGATTACATAATACCATTAACATTGCTTTGAGCATATATTATTTATCAGGTAATGTACTTTTCCTTTGACAGAGGGTGATAAAAAAGATGAATAAGACATGGAACCTACCCTTATAGGTACCTTGTCAATGCATATAAAAGTATTTTTATTTGTATTAATTTATATGTTTAAAGAGTGTTATTTCTCATTGGGTTTATCTCTTATGGAACAATAAATCCAAAAGTTGTTTTCTCAAGTAGATTTTCAGTTACATTTGTGAAGGAATTAGTTTTTGTTTGAACTTGCATTTCCTCTACCATAATAATTTATTTTGAATTGCATCATGTTTTTAAAAGTCATCTGTTTTCTTAGTTTGATTGAATGAGGCTGTTGAAATGAAGTACCACATGGTGCTGGTCAGCGAGTGACATACATAAGACAGTGCCGGCTTCACAAAAGCCCTCTCATAACTTTGGGGTTCTATTTCCTAATAAGTTCTCTTCTATGTTTTAATAACTTTTTGGTGTCCAGAGAGAAAGGGCATGGGAAATTATCTTTGGTTCCACTAGAGATGAGAGAGAAACACCTAATCTCTTCCATTTCAGTATACAAAAATTCTGTGCAAAAACATGATTGAAATTGTTGTAGAGACTGAATTCTTGCTGGTTGTTATAAATATTGCAGGGCATAAGCCTTCCATTTGTAGGTTCCTTAGCTTTTACAATTGGGAGCGATGGGAGGTAGTATTGCAGTCCTTAGTCCTAGGTATGGTCTAGAATTTATCCTGTATTTAAGTCACTTTGGAATAGAAGTTTTTTTTCTCAGACAGGATACACTATATATTTTTAAATCTTGCCCCATAGTTATAGTGCAGAGATATAAATAGAAGTACAGATAAGAGATGTCTTCTGCCTTTCAAACACTTCCCAAGTTTGTGTACTGCTCTAACTTTATTCACATAGAACAGTCTGTTTTATTACTCAGGATATGGGCTAGGTTAGGATGCTGTAACAAACCACCCCTGTCACAGAGGACTTCCTAAAGAGAAGCCCCAGGGACTGTTCCTCCCCACCACCTTTCCCTCACCTCTCTGTGGAACTGGGGGAGAGTGGCTATTCTCTCCACAAAAAATCTTTTTTTCTTGGGTTTCAAGACCTTCATGCAGATTCTTCTTGCTTCTCAGGCTGCTCTGCCTCTGTCTCCTTCATTGCACCCTCGTGGTGGAATTTCTCCTGGTTCAGTCTTCTGTATTTTTCTCTCTGTTCATTTTGTTCCTCAGAGAACTCCTCCTCTATCTTGGCTTCTGTTCATCTCTATGGAGATAACTCTTAAAACTATGGTATTTATTGTGAAATCTTTCCTAAACATTATATGTTAATTCCAACTGTTGCTGATTTTGATTTAATAGTTTTATCAATATAGCTTTAGATTGCATAGAATGAGAAAACCTGGAAATTAGAAGAATCTTCAAAGTCAGTTTATCCAGCTTTATTTCTACTTTGATAATCTGTTTCTAGAGTGCTGATGAGTATTTTCCATGAATATTGCTCTGCCAAGTAGCTCAGACATCTAATTTGGGAGCTGTCTAATTCTCTTTCTTTTTCTTTTTTTTTTTCAGAAATAGGGTCTCACTCTGTCACCCAGGCTGGAGTGAAGTGGTGATCATAGCTCACTACAGCCTCAAACTCCTGGGCTCAAATGATCCTCCCACTTCAGCCTCCCAAGTAGCTAGGTCTACAAGTGTGCCACCACGCTTGGCTAGTTTTTTAATTTTTTGGTAAAGACAGGGTCTCACTATGTTATTCAGGTTTGTCTTGAAAGCCTGGCCTTAAGTAATCTTTCAGCCTGGGTCTCCTAAAGTGTTAGGATTACAGGCGTGAGCTACTGTGCTCAACCTCATTCTCTGTTTTGACAGTAAATTCAACCATATGTTAACAGAATTTCAGATCCTTGTAAAGTTTACTTTCTGTTCTGAATTTTGGAATAACACAGAGTATTTGTTCTTCCATCTACCTTAAAAATAATCGAATATTTGAAGATCTCATTTTTCCACATGCTCTCTTTCTTTTGCTAATATTCTTTCTCTCTTTCAGTCTCTGATTTTTTGGGTAGACACCTGCAAGTTTTCTCTAATATATGATGATATGGTTCATAGTTTTTAGACTCTCAGTATCTTACCTATAATATGAACTTCACCAGGGAAGGGCTGCTGTCTTTCTCATTTTTGACCCTACAACATGTAGTATGGTGTGTGTCACTTTGTTCTAGAACCTGGACATCTATTGAGTAGATGTTTGAATGAACACATCATGGTCACAAAACTTTTTGATGCTCTTGGCTTCTCCAGTGGCTTCTGCACTGCCTACAACTGGGTTCGATTGAACCCAGTTCTCAAGATGCAGTCTGACTTAACTTGGAATGGAGTGGTACAAGATTCTGCTGATCCGGAATTTAGTTTCTGCTAAGATTGTATTAATAGGTTTTGGGAATTTGTACTTATGGCTCACTGAGCTCTCAGTGAAGGTAGAAAAACCATGAAAGGGTCTTGAGTCAGGTGTTATGTTTCTGTATTTATTAAGTTGATGTAGCGTCACTGAATTAGTCAGGATTCTCTAGTAAAACAGAATGTGTGTGTGTGTATGTATGTGTGTGTATATATATATACACATACACAAATATAGACAAATATATGTGTATATATAAGTCTATGTATGTGTCCAAATATATACATATATGGATATATGTATGTATTTATATATATTCATATATATTGTATATATAAATACTGTATGGATTTGCCTCATATGATTATTGATGCTGAAAAGTCCTGATTTGCAGTTGGCAAACTGGAGACCCAGGAGAGCCAGTGGCATGATTTCAGTCCAAATACCAGTAGGCTTGAGACCCAGGAAGAGCCAATGTTGTAGTTTGAGTCTGAAGGCAAGAAAAAACTGATGTCCCAGCTCAAAGGCAAGAGGAGTTCCTTCTACTCAGCTTTTTGTTCTAATCAGCCCTTGAGCTGATTGGATGAATCCCACACACATTAGGGATGGTGATCTGCTTTTTGCTGCCTACTGATTAAAATGTTGATCTCATCCAGAAAGACCCTCACAGACACACCAGAACTATGCTTGACTTAATATCTGAGCACCCTGTGGCCAAGTCAAGTTGACACACAAAATTCACCCTCACAGACATACTTTAGTTTATCAAGATGTTTTTGAATTTGTGTATTTCTCCTTTTGGTTTGTCAGGTTTTTCTTTATATATTTTGAAGCTATGTTATTGGATGCATACAAATTTAGAGTTGTTGTATAGTCCTGGAAGATCAATCTTTTGTTACTATGGGAGGACTCTATCTCTAGCAGTGCTTGTTGTATTAAAGTTTAATTTATCTGATATGAATTTAAAGAAATAAAAAGCCCTCAACCTGCATGGAGTTCACATTCTGGGGGCGGGGGTGGGGGTGGGGAGTGGCGCAGGGCAGAAAGACAATCAACAAAATAAATGAATAAATAATCTTCTACATTGGGTGGGAGTGTGCTGCAGTTTCAAAAAGAATAAGCATGGAAGGCTGAATTGAGAAGACATATTTGATAGCAGATTTGAAAGAAGTGATGTGGCAGCCATGTAGATATTTGAGAGATAAGCATGCCAGGCAGAGGGAACAGCAAGTGCAAAGGCCCTGAGATGAGAATGGACCTGGTGTGGTCAGGGAACAGGAGACCACTGAGACTGGAGTTGAATGAAGATGGCGGACAGTGGTTGTCAGGGCTGGATCCAGGTTTTTTTTTTTTTTTTTTTAAGATGGAGTCTCACTCTGTCACCCAGGCTGGAGTGTAAGGATGCAATCTCGGCTGATTGCAACTTCTGCCTCCTGGGTTCAAGCAATTCTTCTGTCTCAGCCTCCCGAGTAGCTGGGACTACAGATGCCCACCACCACGCCTAGCAAACTGTGTTTTTAGTAGAGATGGGGTTTCACCATGTTGGTCAGCGTGGTCTCAAACTTCTGATCTCAGGTGATCCACCTGCCTCGGCCTCCTAAAGTGCTGGGATTATAGGTGTGAGCCACCGCACCCAGCCTGGATCTAGGTTTTTTGAAGCCGTAAGCTAATACAAAATACAAAATCAGGTATAATAAAAAATATTTATTTAGAGTGAGAAAATCTCTATAAGTTATAATTTTGAAAATATGAAAAATACCCCAAACATCCCAAAATTCAGAAAAATAACACAATAGCTTCATTTTACTGAATGTGCCTTTATAATACATTTTCTTTATTTTTGGCCTCTTATTTTTGATTGCCTCTCATATAACAATTATTTTGTTACAAAATTTTCTAAAGAGAGACTTAGATAATCCAATTTTCCCTTTGGTATAGTTAATTAACATTAATTTAAGAATTATGATAGCTTAGAAAAAATTTTCAGCTTTGTGACTTCACAGTGTCACATAAACATTTAGAATGGTCAACCTTGGAAAAACTTCCACCAAGTTTCTTTCACATATGAACTGTTACAGATATACTTGCCATAAGTAGTGCTGCTATAAGTAAGTTTATGCTGTATAAGCACTGGAATTCTAATGCATTTTATTCTGTGAAATCCACATGAAAAAAGAAAAATATGTTTATTATACTTACTAAGTATAATAAGCATATCATGTCACATATTAAGTATTCATCAACTCCTAGTCAAAATAGAATTTATCACCTCTCAAGAATATGAGGAGTATATATATAATATATAATATATACATTTTATATTTAATTATATTAATATATTAAATACTACATATTTAATATGTAATACATACATTATATATAATATATAAATGAAATATGTAATAATAATGTTTTACATATAGATACATACATATCCATTTCCATATACTTGATACTCCTCATATTCCTGATAGGAGGTAAATTCTGTTTTAACTAGGAGTTGATGAATATTAAATCTTACACATACAATTTTACACATCTGATGATTGGGAGAATTCTGCACAGGCTAACTTCTAGCTCTGTATTTCAAACCTGCAGTCTCTTCCACAGTTTACACACTTCTAGTGCCAGTTGCTGTAGGATGTGATCATGTTGCCATGTGACCTCGGGCCCTGCATTCTTATGTTATGGCACTGCGTGGATCTGCATTCCTGACCACCAATAACTTAACTCTATGTAGAAGTAACTGTGATAGATAGACTCCAGGAAACACAAACTCATGTAGTTGCAACCTGATTGCCCCTTATCTGGATCCCAGCAGCGCCATCTGATATGAGGCAAAGTGTGATGGAAGGAATGTTAAAGTGGAGGAGATGTTGGTCTTAGCCCCCTGTGGCTAAAATATTTGACTTTTGTAAACTGAGAAAAAAGGAGTATGCAAACACATTTCTAGTGCTACTCCTCGGGATGAAATGTGCAAGTGAGGTGGGCTGAGGCTTGTTTAGCTTCATGGTAAGTCACCCTCTGGTGGTGATGTGAGGCCAGGGAGGTAGTGGGGTGGATGTGTAAAGATTAGGCAGGACCATGAAGGCCTTGGTCACAACTGGCTTCTGTGTCTTTAGATGAAGAGCTAGTGGATGGCCTTGAGTAGGAGAGAGAGATAAGACTTGCGGTAGGCAAAATAATACCCCTTGCTCCAGTGGTGTCCCAGAACCTGTGAATACTTTACCATATATGGCAAAAGGAACTTTGTGGATGTGCTTAAGTGAAGGGATCTTGAGGGTGGTAAGAATATCCTGAATAATGGAGATAGGTGCAGTGTAACTGCAGGGGTCCTTATCAGAGGGAGGCAGGAGGGTCAAGGTCAGAGAAGGAGATGTGACAATGAAAGCAGAGGTCGGACTGCTGTGGGCCATGAGCCAAGGGATGTGGGCAGCTTTTAGAAGCTGGAAAGTCAAGAAACAGATTCTTCCCTAGGGCCTCTAGAAGAAACTCAGCCCTGCTGACACCTTAATTTTAGCCCTGTAAGACCTTTTTCAGACTGCTGACTTTCAGAACTGTAAGATAATGTTTATATTGTCTGATACCACTAAATTCATGGTAATTTGTTAGAGCAGCAATGGAAAACTGGTAAAATTCTGACAGGTGCATTCTGGCTGCTCATTGAGAATAGATGGTAGGGGGAAGGGGCAGAAGACCAGAGGGGAGGCTGTTGCAGTATCCTGGGCAGAGGGGATGGTGGCTTGGACCAGGGTGTGTGCAGAGGAAGCCTGAGAAATGGCCGATTCTGAGCATTTACCACCTTTCTTTTCTGCCTCAAATCCTGGCCCCCTTGTATCTCTTTTTAAAGCCTTATTACCTGAATGTGTCATGAATAGATAAATAAAGTGAGGCTCCTATTTTTTTGTTGGTCTTTTCACACTTGGAGTGATATTAGAAGGAACAGCTGAGATGAGACTGTGGTGATGTCCTCTTTTAGTGTCCATATTTTTTACGCCCTCTCAGGTGGCAGACCGCCTCCACCAAACTGCTTTTCATTACATCACTGTGGTGCAGTTTGGATCAGGTGCCTGGCAAAATAACCCTGCACACCGCATGGTTTGTCTATGGCTACGTAAGCTCCTTTCAGAGCTGCCTGGGACAGGCAGGGATGCTTTTTGGCCACCCGTCTGGATATGACGTTCCTTTTCTCCAGTTGCTGTGGCTCTCTGGCCTCTCTTCTACATCCTTGCTGTGCACATATCTGTGGGCATGAAAACACTTTGAAGGCAATCACTGTCTTGTTTGTCTTTGTTTTGTCTTTGCTGACTAGCTATTCTAGCTAGATGAGCAGCTCTATTAGCCTTGCTCAAAGGAGCTCAATAAATATTTTCGGGATAACTCACTTTCCCTTGGCTCTAGTAAATTTTATTTGCCATATGGATTCAGGGAGCTGAGATACAGAAACCAATATGTATTAAAGAAACTCGGTTTATAGCCTCATGCATCTTAAAATGACAAACACGAATTGAAAGCTTCCTGTGCGACCCCTTAGGTATCGAGCAGAGACGTGTTCTCTTCAGAGCTCCTTCTTGCCTGTCTTTCTTTTATGCCTGGAGTTATTTCCTCTCATTTTATGACAGGAGGCTTTCTTGGCCAACCCTTAGGTGGCCAGCCTGTGTTTCACAAAGGAAAACAGCCTGTGTTTCACAGAGCCTTCTAGCTTCTAGGCTCTTACAATCTTTGGGACAGATGCTGATTTTTTTTTTTTTTTCTCTTTGAGTAGAGATGATACAGAAAGAAGGAAATGACTATTTCCCATCTTTAGAGAAAGCATTCTGTTATTGGTCCAGTCCATGAAAATGCATTTTTTTTGCTATAGATAGTCAAATTGTAAAAGAATATAGATAGAGAATAACAGATTAGAACAGGCACATATAAAAAAAGTTTCAAAGAAAGCAGTCAGTTTTCAACAGGAGTATTCTCAGCAAAGTGCCCAAAGTCTTCAAGGAGAGAGGAAACACGCCCTACAGGAAGGCCTTCCCGGTGCAGCAGAGACCAACCCTGGACATGATGAAGTGTAGGAAGTGTCTGGGCCATGAGGTTGTTTGGGATGGGGTATATGATTTGATGTACATCTGGAGTATTGCATTTGATGAGAGAGGCTCTTACCCCTATCTTTGACCTTTGGACCAAGGCACAAACCAAATTGCAGTTTCCCAGTCATCTGTGCACAGTACCACCACCATCTCCTTATATCCAGAATCTCTTCCGAGCTTCTTTTATAAGGGATACAGTTCTGTGTTTGCATTCTGACTCTACTGCATAATCTTGCAAGAACTCTGTTTCTTCCCCTGTAAAGGAGGGCTGGTAACAGCATGTACCTAATGGGATTGTTCTGAGGATTAACAAACTAATGTGTGTGAAACACTTCATGTAGTATCTAGCTTGTAATAGGTGCTCAATTAATGTTAGATATTACTATTATCATTATAGTAAGTTTTAAATCTCTAGTCGTGAATCTGTACTTATAGAAAGCTACATGCTGAGGGTTTATATGGAGATTGTATTAATTTTATGTGTAAGTTGTATAATCCAGCTTATGTATCCTAGAAGAGGAATGAATAATGAATTGTTAAAAATTTTACATTTCTTTGTGAAGCTATAGTGAGCCCTGGGAGGAATAAAGCTCTTAAATCAAATTTTCCAGCTATCTGGACTTGATGAGCAAATTGGCTTAGCCAAGAGAAAAACAAACCCAAAGCCCTTTAGTATTTGTTTGAATCCCCTAACTTTGTTTCCAAGCTCTCTTGTGAAGACAAGCATAAAAAAATTATGGGAAGAGTTTTTTTTTCCTTCTATTCTCTTTGGTTTTCTGCTTAAATGTCAATATGTCCCAGAAGCTGCAGGTCACCACTGGGTTTCAATAGGAAACCCCAACTCGGGACACATATTTTTCAATTGTATCAGAATGTGTTCTTGGAGTCAACTCAGGAAATCTTGGAGGCTGAGGGACTCTTTTCTTTAAAGTTCTCCCCACTCATTGTTCTTTCCTCATGTCTTTAATGAATTGCTTTGGCTTCCAACTACATGGACCAGATTATGAAGAATGAAAGAAAATTAAGAAAGGAAGAAGCTTAAGTTATTGATTTAGCTTGAGGAAATTTTTCAGAGATTTCTGACCCAACCCCAAAAAACCCACAATCACCCTAAACCCCAAATGACACTTCATGTTTGGAGACATTCTTCAGCTTTTGGATCGGTACCAATCTTGCTCAGGAAATACCAGTCTATATCACCAAGTTTTATATAGGGACCCTGAATGCTCTGTGGTGCTTCATCATTTCATGATTTTGAGGGTCTACAGCCAAGTGCCTGAGGCTGTTTTCTAAACCACATTTGGTGAAGGACAAAATGCTCTGGAGTTAATTAACGAAAGACTGTTGTATTTGTTAATTAGGGATACATACTTGCTATGGTCGCTCATGGATCTAGTGGAAACTTGCTAACTCTTCCCTTTACTCTTGCTTTTATTAGCAGAGCTCATGCGTTCACTACCTAATCTTAAATACTAAGGTGTTACAAATTGTTCACAAACTGATTTTTAGGAAAAGGTTGTAAATGGCTTGTTTTCTTTTGTCTACTGGAAGTGGAAGTTGGATAACGTATAATTTATTATATTATGATGGAGAAGTGCTCAGATTAGGAGTTGGGTGTTGCCTTTGAGGACCTGGAGTAGAATCAACGAGTATTTGCCAATTTCCATTGAAAATATTTGAAACGTTCCTTCAAGATCTTCTTGGGAAATAATCATATTAGCAACTTTAAGACTGACTATTCAAGCTTGAGTGATTTCCTTTTTTGCCCATTTACTAGTTTTCAGTTTTTTTAAAAAAGGATTTTTCTGGTATTTTTCTGTTTACAATGTATTTTCCATATATTTCCTCATTGAATGATTATAACACACAGAGGCATTATTTTACTGAGGAACCGTAAGTAAGAAGAGGTATGAGTTAAAACGTGCTTGTATAGGTAGTTGCAGAAGGATCATTGGCTCTTGTTGCCTCAAGGTCCAAGCGTCTTTTTATTTCATGAGGACTCTCTTTCTTTCTTTCTTTCTTTTTTTTTCTGGAGACGGAGTCTCCCTCTGTCGCCCACGCTGAAGAGCAGTGGCGCCATCTCCCTCACTGCAAGCTCCGTCTCCCGGGTTCATGCCATTCTCCTGCCTCAGCCTCCTGAGTAGCTGACTACAGGCGCCCGCCACCAGGCCCGGCTAATTTTTTGTATTTTTCGTAGAGACAGGGTTTCACCATGTTAGCCAGGATGGTCTCAATCTCTTCATCTCGTGATCTGCCCACCTCGGCCTCCCAAAGTGCTGGGATTACAGGTGTGAGCCACCCTGCCTGGCCTATGAGGACTCTTTCATCAAACTCTCGTTTTTATGGGTCCTAAAAATCTTCTTAACAGGGGAATAACACCTTAATTGAACTTAAAAATTTCTAGCAGAGGGCCAGACATGGTGGTTCATGCCTGTAATTCCAGCACTTTGGGAGGCCAAGGTGGGAGGAGTGTTTGAGGCCAGGAGTTCGAGACCAGCCTGAGCAACATAGTGAGACCCTGTCTCTACTTATTAAAAAAAAAAATTCTAGCAGGATAGTATTATGTCCTCTCATCTTTTAAACTTGTTTCTTAGTGATCTGATTATAATTTTGGATGTTCTGTCTGTATCTCCCCTTTCCAAATGGAAAGACAAGCATAAGTAGATATAGTTTTGTTTTTAGTCATAAACCGGGAGTGACTTTAACAAACCATCAGCCCTGTGAGATAATTCTTTTTTTCCAGGGAAGTAGGGAGCCATAGATTAATTATTCTGAAACTGAGTTATTCTTTTTGGTAAATGTTCCCTAATATTTAACTGGTTTGTAAATGATTACTTCCTAAAATAAATGAGGTATCCTTATTTAATTATCTTGGAGAATATGACTGGAAGTACATGGCTTAAAGATAAGCATCCAATGAGTGCTTCATTGCTATCCTATTTGGTTGAGGAAGGCATCAAATTATATTGGGTTTTATGATTTTGAGGGATTTAAGGTTATTTTCCTCATCCTATATGGAGTAGCAGTTTGAAGGCTTACTTATCTATTTTTCTATATTCTGGAGCAGATTCAAAACAAATGTCTAAGAGATTTCTGCCTCTGCTGATGGCTGTTATCTTGGATCACTAGAATGATAAAGGATGGCTTCCTTCCTATCCAAGCACATGTTTTTGTTAGGCTCCTCAGGTGTCAAAAAATGATGCAAATGCTATTACCAACTTGATCTTCTTTTGGGTCTTGTACTCAGCCAGCAATACAGTGTAGCAGCATTCCAGGTATGTTCCAGGAAGTTCAATATCAAGCTCATGGTCACGTAGTATTTAGTACAGTGAAGTTGATAGAAATAAGAATGATTACTCAGTGGACACATAGCTTATGCATTCTTTCAAATATCCCCAAATATATTCTTGGATTTAATCAGATCGACAGAGAATGAGTACAGAGACCCCATTGTAGGCCTCTCTCAATTGTGTCTTGGGGTGATATCCTTAGGGATGTTACAAAACATAGCTCCAAAAACCTTATTTTATGTTCTTTATATCAAACAATGACTTCCTTATGAGGATTTCTTAGGTAAATTAATGCCTGAGGCAAGAATTACTAACAGTTGTACTTTTCCTGAGAAACTGATTTACTATTACCTATCAGAGCTACTAATAATTGCACTTTTGCTGATAAATTGACTTTATTATCTCACAGACTTTGTAAACTAGGGCAATAGACAGGCATTCCTTTATTCTGTAGCATTTGTGGCACACCTGGATCAGGTGTGTGGGTCATTGGATTAGCCATTTTTATTATCATTCTTGACTCTGGTTGGTTATCATTCTTCCTTCTGTATCTTCTTCCACCCTACTGTACTTTAAACATTTAAACAAGTATTTTTCCTCTTCTACATTCTTTTTTGTAAAATTTTTATTTTAATTTTTGTGAGTACATAGTAGGTATATATATTTATGGGTTATACATGAGATGTTGATACAGACATGGTGTATATAATAACCACATCATATAAAATGGGGTATCCATCCCCTCAAGCATTTTTCTTTGTATTAGAAACAACCCAATTATACTTTTAGTCATTTTTAAGTGTACGATTAAATTATTATTGACTATAGTCACCCTGTTGTGCTGTCAAATAGTAGGTCTTACTGTTGTACATTCTTGAGTAGCTGTTTTGCAGATGGTCGTTGTCTGTAAACACTTTTGCAGAGATGTCTTTATTTCCCCTTCACACTTGATTATTTGGCTGGGTATAGAATTCTAAGTTTCAAAATATTTTTCTTTAAAACTGAAAAGAATCACTCCAACGTCTTCTAGCATCCTTATTGCTGATGAGAAATGTCATATTGGTCTGATTCTTGTGTTTCAGGCTAACCATTTTTTTTCTTTTGGAAGCTTTTGGGATTATCTCCTTGTCCTTGGAGCTCAAAATTTTATGAAGGTTTGTGGGTTCATTTTCATTCATCCTGATTGGTACTTGATGGCCCTTTCACTTTGAAGAGTTACTTCTTACTCTGGAGCAGGGCAGTTTTCTTCTGTTTACTTGATTGTTTTCACCTATCCATTGTCTATGTTCCCTTATCCTAAGTTTTTTTCCCCCACATTTTCCTTCTGTTTGTCATTTTGATATATATTTTGCGAGATTTATACAATCTGATCTTCCATCTTGTCCATTCTACTCTCTAGTGTGTCCAGTAAATATTTTTAATTCTAGGGACTTTTTCTTGTTCTCTGTTTTCTTTGTTTGTATTAGCTTGTTCTTGTTTCATGGATGCCATGTCTTCTTAAATATCTTTGAGGTGCTGGGTACGGTGGCTCATGCTTGCAGTCCTAGCTATTCAGGAGGTTGTGGTGAGAGGACTTTTTGAACCCAGGGATTCGAGACTGCAGTGAGCTACAGTTGTGCCACTGCATACCAGCCTGGGTGACAGAGTGGTATGCAGTGGCACAATCTCAAAAAAAAAAAGTATCTCTAAAAAACCCTATATATCTATGTATATATATTCAAGGCACTAATTAGAATTAAAAAGAAAAACCAATCCCCTTTTTCTACCTGTATTCAGCATTATTTCTTCTTGTCGAATCCCTCTTTTTTGTGCTCTTGGTTTTTCTCAGCTGCCACTGATTTGTATTTATAAATAAAGGACTAGATAGATTAGCGCCATTGCAAGGGTCTTTTTCTCTGCCAGGCCTCTCCTTTGAACAGGAGTGAGCAGCCTGCTGACAGAGGCTTTTCTGTGGGTTAGTCAGGCAGTCTGGCAAATCCCACAATGGCCTCAGTCAGGCAAGCTTTACTAGGGGCCAAGTTGGCTATACCTGCTGTACAGTGGCAGAGCTCTTCCTTCTCAGCCTGAATACCCACCCTTGGTTTCCCCCCCGATGTGTTGCCTACTCTCTTTGTGGGTAAAGAAGGGTGTGGGAGATCTCAATTGGTTCAGTTATTTTTTTAAATTACTCTGAGGTGGTAATATTATTTATCATCAAATGAAGACACTTTTGAGAATGAAAGGGGAACCTATCAATTGTTTTGACAAGGTAATAGGCATAACCTGGGCCTGTCACCCTGTCCATAACATACTCTCAATCTTCGTATTTACCAACTCTGAATTTAGAGCTGCTCTGGGCTCACTGGGAAGATTACTCTTCTAATTCTTTTGGCTAGAGTTACTTCTGTCTTTTTTTTTCCCACTCAAAATGATCTCATCTGCTTTCTATTTTATTCTCTAGGCTTTCTTCAAAATTTATGAACCTCTGCTAGCCACTACTCTTGTTTTCCAGCAGTGTTGTGTTTTTAATTTAAAAAAATGTTTTCTGTAATTTCAGTGGGACCTGAGAAAGAAGGGAGGAAAAAGACAAACTCAACTGGCCATCTTAAACCAGAAGCCCTTTTATCTCTTTTAGTCCGCTTTAAACATGCTGGTTTACTATATTTTATACATCCTTATATATTGCCTTACTCCTTTTTGGAGGTGGACACATTCAGTGATAATTGTGCAGGTGTGAGCTCACACTGGTAGATCATCAACCCCTTAGTGACTAGTTTCCTTTCATTTCTCTTACATATGGAAGGATCCCATGATGCCTATGAAGTATCAGGCATTAGTTCATTGAACCTCTGAGCCATTCTCACTGGGAATAGTTATGGGGAATTTGTTTTCAGCTTTCTCTTTTTCCAGGATGTGACTTATTGCCAAAAGGTCTTTATATCCCCTCATACACTGTGGTAGCACAGAGAAGAAAGGAAATTCCTACAAAGATAATTCAGGTGTAGCATAGTCAGATTAACGACGGAAAACCGTAGGGATTTAGAACCAAAGCCTGTATTTTGCAGAACTTAATGAAGGGATGCTAAATTTTCTGCCAGAATTAATCCAGGAAGACTTAGTTCAGAAAGATGATAATTAATAGAAGTAACAGAGGCAACAATTCAGACTTACTAAGAAGGATTTAGAAGGAAAAGTGGGCTTCTTGGCTGCAATCAGGTTTTGTGGGACAAGAGCAATTTGGATACCTGAAAGAAGATCCAAACTGACCTACCATAGAAACTACTTGGCTGCTCTGGGAATGGGCTAGTCCCTATCCCTGTGGAGTGTGGTTACATGGAGATGCTGGGCAGGATGGTTTCTTTTTTTTTCTTTTTTGTTTTGAGACAGAGTCTTGCTCTGTCACCAGGCTGGAGTACAGTGGCGCAATCTCGGCTCACTACAACCTCTGCCTCCCAGGTTCAAGCGATTCTCCTGCCTCAGCCTCCCGAGTAGCTGGGACTACAGGCACGTGCCACCATGCCCAGCTAATTTTTGTATTTTAGTAGAGATGGGGTTTCACCATGTTGGCCAGGGTGGTCTTGATCCCTTGACCTCATGATCCACCTGCCTCAGCCTCCCAAAGTGCTAGGATTACAGGCATGAACTACCACACCCAGCCCAGGATAATTTCTATGTGGCTCACAGAGTCAAGATTCTGGTGTTTGGAGTGGGTAAAATTAGGTAGAGAACTATAGAATTCTACTGTTGGATGTGCTTCATATAAATGTGAAATTTTAGAAGGATCATCATCTGAATGTATATGAACTAAGCTAAGTCCAATTAATATATAATTAGTATATCTGATTTTTGTTTTGCTGCTATAATCTACAAATTACATGCAGCATACCAGTGGTCCAGGTTAACCTTTTGCCATGCAGAAGGAGCTCTCGCTCCTACCATCCCAGTAATATTTTTTGCTTTCGTGACAGCAATTTTACTACTTCTGGGTTATGGCGGTGTTATATAAATAAATTATCTAGCTTTTTAAGCATTTAGGTTCCCTCACCCTTCAAAGTACCACTTTGGGATTTGATGTTTTAATTCTTTGTTGGGACATCAGCAAGAAAGAGAGGATGGTGCTTTTTAGCCAGGGTTTGAAATGTTTTCTTCAGGTGGGTGGGTGGTTGAGAGGTTGCTTTCTGGTGGGTTCTGGATTTCAAAGTTACAGGTTAGGAGCAAGCCCATTCAGGTATCATCAACTATTGATGTCAGCCCAATATTACTCTTATCAGCAATTAGTTGAGCCATACTAGAAAACAGGAACTATCACAGGGAACTGGCTTTATTAGATAGGCAAGAAGGAAACCATGCAGGTGGTTACTGGACAGACAAAACACCCTACAAATGGTAGAAACCCAGTCATAACCAAAGACAGGGTGTCATTTGTCAGGGGCAGTCCTTAGAGGTGACCTTCAGTCTTGGGAGTTGAACTACCAGGGCTACAGAGAGATTCCGCCTGGACTTTTGGAAAAAATTTGTTCTTACAATTCATGGTGGGTGCTAAAATATATTCCTTCCTTCCTTCTCTCCCTCTTCATCTCCCTCATTTTCCTCGTCTCCCTTCTGCTTCCAGCTCTTCTTTTTCACTTTCCTTTTGCTCTTCCCTGCTCCATCCCCAACATGTGTCTCCAAGTTACTTTCCACCATGCAGTCTCCTTTATCTCTCTGGTTGTAAGTGCCTTCTCCAAACTCAGACTCTTACTGCAGTCCTTCCACCTTTTACCACCTGTCACCTACCCAGTTGGAGAATTATGGGATTAAGGGAATTTAATGGTGAGAGGGTCAAGTCACTCGCCATGAGAGTCCAGCATTGACATCTGGTGGTTACCTTGCTGACTCTTTTCTCATAGCTTTCATCATTCCATCCTAAATCTTCGGTCAACTCTGGAAGTAACTCTTCAGTAAACATGGAGCAAGAATTTGCTACCCTTACTACAAAACTTGTTCTGCTGGTGTTTCTGGGGCACTGTCTTTTCTTGCCCTCTGCAAATTTTTATTCTGCACTGTTACAATCTTTGGATTTATTGTCCTTTTTATATTGTTATTTGTACTGGTGTTTGTGTTTGCTTTCAGAAGAGATTTTATTCTTTGGTCACTTCCAGCTAAGGGCAGGTCTCAGTTTCCTGATTATGTGTCATTCTTCTTAATATGCCTGGGCTGCTTACAAATATCACCTTTGGTTCTATGACCATAAAGTCAGCGACCTCACTGGCCACTTCTGTATGGTTTTATTTGGCTATGTTATATTTTGTGACTTTGTAGCAAAAAACCTCGCAAAACATTCCTTGTCAGGATGCATTTGACTTTGTCAGCTCCTTCTCTTAGGAACCACTTGAAGTTAAGAGAAAGGGTCTTTGCGGTGCTGGAGGGACATAGAAATTGGAGACACATAATGTTTTGCTTTATGGTTGGCATCAGGAGGACAATGAGAAACATTGTAGCTTTCCATTTTGTGACTTTCCAACACATGTTCCAACATGTACACTGGAAAAAGCCAATGCCCTTCAAATTTGAAAGAAAAGAATTCTTGCAACCTTAACAACAAAGCAACCTAAGTGATGTTGTTTTAATGAGTTATTTGTTTCTGTGGGCCTACAATTTAATTTCATACCTGATTTCTCTCTCTTTAGAAATGGAACGGATAGTGAAAGCCAATGACCGTGAATATAATGAAAAGTTCCAGTATGCGGTGAGTAAAACACACATAACACATGCATACTGGAATAGGTCTTATCTAAAGACAGTGGGATGCATGTCTTCTAGAACTGTATGACTTCACCAAAAACTTTATTCATTAGACCATTTTAACAGCAAGGTGCCATATGTTTCCATAAATACAGATCTTAGTAATGTTTACAAACTAGTTATTTCCCACTAAGAGTAGTTGGCATGCTTATTGTCATGGGAAGATGATAAAATCTCTTCTTTCTCAAGAATTGATGTTTAGCTCAATTTGGTACCCATCTGGTTAGTAGAATACATAGGAATAATATGAAAATGGACCTTTTTGGTAGCACTTGGGGATGGATGTAGTGACGTTAGCTGGTGGTTGATGAATGGCATTTGAGGGATTTTCTCTAAGCAACTCAGGCTGAATGTGGAAAAATATATGTAAGATAAAGTTCCACTCCCACCATTCTGGAAGACAGTATGACAATTCCTCAAGGATCTAGAACCAAAATACTCTTTGACCCAGCAATCCCATTACTGGGTATATACCCAAAGGATTCTAAATCATTCTACTCTAAAGACACATGCACATGTATGTTTATTGCAGTACTGTTCACAATAGCAAAGACTTGGAACCAACCCAAATGCCCATCATTTGGGCATAGACTGGTTGAAGAAAATGTGGCACATATACACTATGGAATACTATGCAGCCATAAAAAAGAATGAGTTCATGTCCTTTGCAGGGATATGGATGAAGCTGGAAACCATCATTCTCAGCAAACTAACACAGGAACAGAAAACCAAACACCACATGTTCTCACTCTTAAGTGGGAGGTGAACAATGAGAACACGGGGACACAGGGAGGGGAACATCACGTAGCAGAGCCTGTCGGGGGCTAGGGAGCTAGGGGAGGGATAGCATTAGGGGAAATTCCTAATGTAGATAATGGGCTGATGGGTGCAGCAAACCACTGTGGCACGTGTATACCTGTGTAACAAACCTGCACATTCTGCACGTGTCCCAGAAGTTAAATAAATATATATATATACACACACACATATATATATATATAAAATATATACAAATATATATATATGAGGCTGGACTGGGCGTGGTGGCTCACACCTGTAATCCCAACACTTTGCGAGGCCAAGGTGGACAGATCACAAGGTCAGGAGTTCGAGACCAGCCTGGCCAATATGGTGAAACCCTGTCTCTATTAAAAATGCAAAAGTTAGCTGGCATGGTGGTGGGCGCCTGTAGTCCCAGCTACTCGGAAGGCTGAGCTTGGAGAATCACTTGAACCCAGGAGGTGGAGGTTGCAGCGAGCCAAGATTGTATCACTGTACTCCAGCCTGGGCAACAGAGGGAGACTCCATCTCAAAAAAAAAACAAAAAAAAAAAGAAAAAAGAAAAAAACAGATAAAGTTCCCAGGTCCTGAATGATTGTATTTACAGAATGATTACATGTGCGGGCTTTAGGCTTGTACTGAACAGTTTATTTTAAGTGAGGATATTTTTCATTGATGTAAGGAATATTTATTAAATGTCTACTAAGTGACTGGCACTGTCTTAGGCTACAGTGGTGAACAACTTCATGAATTACATCATGGCCTTCATAAAGTTCTTATTCTTCTGTGACTCTATCTAAGTTGCTACCTGGAATCTTTTATAAGCTCAAAGATAGATAACTGGTAGAGTTGTTTCTGTAGGTGATATGTGGCCTGTAAGACCTGTTATATGATTGCGTTTACTAGCACATTTAATGAAAGAAAGTCTCAATTCAAAGAGGGGTTTGACGGCTATTAAAGCTTAGAAATACGAGAGTCCCAGGGGCAAACTTTGGCAGTGTCCATTAGGCACCAGCTAGAGGAGAGAGAATGTTGGTCAATGGAGTTTTTTGTGTGTTGTTCCTATTGGCAGATCTTTCCCATATATGGAGATGGGTGCATTGGGCTATTATAGCTTGATTATTATTAATTATTAACCTCTCCTAAATATTAATACATATTAATGTTAATTATGATTAATTAAAATTAATATGTATTAATATTTAGGAGAGGTAGCTAAAATTTCTCTTTTTTCATGCTGTGCTAGTCATGCAAACTTGTGTTTATAATTTGATTTTCAATGTAGGTTTCCCTGTAGTAATTCAATATGCCATCTTCATGACAGATTTCTCATTGTAGATCAGTATACTGACACACTCTGATTTTATTCATCAATCTTGTAAGCTTGGTTAAAGTAAGTCTGCTCTTGAGACAAGAAATCCTTCTTAGGAGGCTGATAAACATGCTTCTTAGCTTGGGAGAGGGAGGGGCTATAATTCCCCAAGGTGACAAATGTCACTCTGTATGGCCTCCTGACATATGGTCATTCAGCCCTCCTGGTGAACACCAGACTTGGCCCCATGCCTTTCCATCCATTCTACAGCCAGTCCTTTAACTGTAGAGAATGACCTCTGAAAGTCTTGACCATCAAGTCCCAAATGAGAGAACTAGATACATGTATATTTAAGACTTTGAGAAAAATACCCAGTAATAACTAATCTGCTCTGGGATAATTATGCATTTAAGTACTTGGCTTCATTTACTTGTTTTCCAATATATAACAAGTATTTTCCTTCTGTGAGTCGTAACCCTATAAGGAAAGCCTTATTATGTTTGTGCCTTGTAAAATGGTATGCTCTTTTCAATTTGCAATTATTTTTGCTTAATTAATGGAATATTGCAGACTCACAGAGAAGCATGGGGAATAACAACATACCATTTGCCTACCACCCATATTGAATAGATGTTAACAATTTGCCATTGCTTCAGATCTTTCTTTCTTTTAAAAGTCATAAAATGCTAATGATATAGACATGATTTTCTCTTGAGCTTTCATGATATTGAACAAAAGCATGCGCATGTGTGGCTGTGACTGTTTTCTGTTGGGTTTTCCTAATAATGATGAGGCAGTGGAAGAGTACCCCGTGGCCACAGCAGATTGAACAAGGTAGCTCTATTTCTGAGTTAAAACATACCAAGATGGGCTGGGCGCGGTGACTCACGCCTGTAATCCCAGCACTTCGGGAGGCCGAGGCTGGTGGATCACGAGGTCAGGAGTTCGAGACCAGCCTGGCCAATATGGTGAAACCCTGTCTATACTAAAAATATGAAAATTAGCCAGATGTGGTGGTGTGTGCCTGTAGTCCCAGCTACACAGGAGGTTGAGGCAGAAGAATTGTTTGAACCCTGAAGGTGGAGGTTGCAGTGAGCCTAGACTGTGCCACTGCACTCCAGCCTGGCGACAGAGTGAGACTCCGTGTCAAAACAAAACAAAACAAAACAAAAAAACCAAAAAACCGAGATAAAAACAAAATCCACTATGGAGTGGCAAAACTAAGAGTGACAGCAAAAGTGGAGAAAGAAAAGCTACAGAGCAGAGAGGGGCACAGATATCCCAGAATAAAGGACTTCCATTGTGGCTTAGAGGGAATGAGTTCCTGCCATGCTTCTAGAAGGAGCATGGGACCCCCCACTACACCTAGGTGGTGTTGCCTTGATTTGGGAACACCCAAAAGGCTGACTGGCTGTGCAGTCAGAGGGCTGCAGAGCCTCTCTCAGCTTCAGTCTATTCTGCTGTATGTTGGGGATAATCAAAGCACCTATTTAATACAGTTATTGTAAGGAGTAAAGTAGAATAAAATACGACAACCCTGTGAGCTAGTCTAAGTAGAGCTGGGATTTGAACCTATGCCTATCTGATTTTAAGCTTTTTTTTTTTTTTTAAACTGCTAAATGGAATATCCTTTTAAGAAAGGCAGCGTTCTGGTGTCTTTTGCTCAGTCTTGCCCAGCTTTAAAGAATATCACTCCAAATGGAAATGAATTTGGAGACATATCCCAGGGAGAATGTTAATAATAATTAATAAAGATAGTGATAATGATAGCTTAAAACAGGTAGGGCTCACCATATGAAAGGCATGGTTCTAAGCACTGTACTGTATTAAACTTATTTAATCTTATAACTAGTCCTTGAAGTACTCTTATTTCTTACTTTTTAATTATATTTTTTAAATATATGAAAACATTAAGCCATTGAGATCTCACTTAAGTGACTTGCTCAGGGTCACACAGAGAATAGCTCACATTCGTACAGCTTGAACCCAGCTGTGTACCAGGTACTTTGAACATATTTCAATCTTCCACAAAACCCACTGAGATGAAGATGGGGCTCCATTTAGTAACTTGTCTAAGTCATGCAACTAAAAGGTAGCAAAGCTGGAATTTAAAAAAAAATTATACTTTAAGTTCTAGGGTACATGTGTACAACGTGCAGGTTTGTTACATATGTACACTTGTGCCACATTGGTGTGCTGCACCCATTAACTCGTCATTTACATTAGGTATATCTCCTAATGCTATCCCTCCCCGCTCCCCACACCCCACGACAGGCCCTGGTGTGTGGTGTTCCCTGCTCTGTGTCCAAGTGTTCTCATTGTTTAATTCCCACCTATGAGTAAGAACATGCGGTGTTTGGTTTTCTGTCCTTGTGATAGTTTGCTGAGAATGATGGTTTCCAGCAAAACTGGAATTCTAATGCAGATTGGCCAGATTCTAAAACCTATATTTTTTTCATGATATCATGTGGCTCTTTTGAGCAATCTTGGAAAACAAACAAAATACAAACAAAACAAAAAACCAATCAACCAAACAACAACAAAACAAAACAAACCCCAATTACTTTGCCTTGCCTCACATAAATACTGGTAAAGTTCTTATATTCTAAAGACAAAGGTAGATAAAGGAGATACACAATTTTACAATGTGAGGCTAAGCATGACCTTAAATATTACTCCGGGCTCTTGTAGGTAAGAATTTAGGAGAAAAATTTACAGATGGCTCTGATAAGTTGTGCGATTTCCAGAAACATTAAACCCGGCCAACCAAACTTTTTTCCTGGACGGCTGGCAGAAGATACCTCAATACCTGGAGAACCTTCATTTATCAACAAACTCTAAAGCTGCAAATCACATTTTAGGACATAGCACAGGCTTAAAAATGATCAAAAGCACTTTTGAGAAATAAAAGGTTTAGGACATAAAAGGTAAGGTTAATGATTCTAAGTCAAATTAATGTGTAAATTAGACGTGGTATTGTGAGAACTGGAAGGTAAAAACATCAAATTACAAGAGGGATTTAGACTGCCAAAATGTGTAAGACAAAATGGGATTGAAGAGGGAGAGTGAGCCAAGTGCTAGAATTATAATTCTCATTAGAAGGGAGTTCAATGTTTTCTTGGTTAATAAAAGGAATGAATAATAGAAGTAGAAAACAGCTCTATTAAAATATGTTAATGTTAATAATGGTTAAAAGAAAAATTGTGAGTCAAACAGTCAGACTCACTCCTGTTAAAAGGATTTCAGAGTGAATGGTAGAAGTGATGAAAACAGTTGAAGTTGTATTAAAATGTATTAATGTTAAAAGATGTCAGAAAAAGTGTTAGCTTAATTATAGCTATTTTCTGATTTTGTTTGAAAGTTCAAAAAAAATGATGGAAAGCACTGGTTCCCATTGATTCTTGTTCTCTCACTCTCTGTCACATAGGCCCAGGCATGATCTATCCCCATTCAATTCTGTTGAACTTTAACAGAATTTGAGAAGGGAGATGAACTCATTTGAGTGATGAGGAACTTATCCTGCCTCAAACTCAGAAACTTCAGTAAAGCCAAAACACTTAATAAATTTTATCTGAATATATTTAATGCACAAAGGTAGATGGGCAGTTTTTAAAGGATTTTTTTCCTGAGTGGAATTATTGATCCCGTTTAGGAAGTGCATAGGCTTATGTAAATTGATGAAGATTTAACCAGTAGTTTTACATGCTTAGAAAGAAAGAGTCCCACCTAAAAATTATGATTCTAATGCTATAATTTATTCCTAGAATCTGAAAACGCCTTGTTGATATCCTAGTTATTGGATGAAATCTATTGCTGCTCTCATGATGTTTTGTGGTTGGTAAAACAATGCCCATTTGGATTTTCCAAAGTGTTCGTTCAGTGCTGCCATATGGTTGAGTGCCTCCGACTCCCAGCAGCCAGTGCCACAATCATTCCACTAAGGCTCCCTGCAGCATGAACTCCTTGTATTTCCCTCCCACCCATTTATACAGGACTTTGTACGTTTCCACAGTCAGCAAACTTCTCTCTCCTCTTAACTCAGAATCTAAGTGGTTGAGAGCAGAGTAGAAAAACATGGTTCACCATCATTCTCAGTGTGTGAGCCGAGATGGTCACTGGGCCTCTTAAGGCCCATGTCATAATAATGTATCTGTGTTTCTCTGAGAAAAGACTGGCTTAACAGGAAAATTTCCTGTTCCTGTGTGTGGGGTGCATAGACCATTCATTGTCCCCTTTTATTTAATAGAAATAAAAATAATTTTCAAAATTTAATATTCACAACATACCTGCTCTATACCTAACAACATGTATGTTTGTTGCCTTTTCCTCATTTATTTTCCAAAGAATGTTTGAGGCAACTTGCAAAAAGCATATAAAGTTCAAAGGGATAACAATACATGAAGAAGCTAGTGTAGGCAGAGTATGTTTAGGTGGGCCCCAAAGTGCATGCTACAGGACCTGCCTGCTTAGACTAGCAGTGTGTTGAGTGCTACTGGAGCTATTAAGAAAGGGGGTACAGGCCGGGTATGGTGACTCACGCCTGTAATCCCAGCACTATGGGAGGCTGAGGCTGGCGGATCATGAGGTCAGGAGATTGAGACCATCCTGGCTAGCACGGTGAAACCCCATCTCTACTAAAAATACAAAAAATTAGCTGGGCGTGGTGGCGGGCGCCTGTGGTTCCAGCTGCTCAGGAGGCTGAGGCAGGAGAATGGTGTGAACCCGGGAGGCAGAACTTGCAGTGAGCGGAGATTGTGCCATTGCACTCTGGCGACAGAGCGAGACTCCGTAAAAAAAAAAAAAAAAAAAAAAAAAAAAGAAAAAAAAGAAAGGGGGTACAAATTCTGCTTTCTACTTTCAAGGAGCAAATATAATCTACTCAGGAAGAGAAGCCCAGCACACTAGAATGAAACTAACAATAGTTAAGAATGAAAAGGTGCTGCAAAATTCTAATTTTGTGATGTGGGCTGTAAAGCTAGGGAAAGGAGACCTCAAAGTACGTGAAAATGTTTGAGGAAGTTTTGCCAGAGGGAATGGGAAATGATTCCTGGTTTGTTTGTTTATTTGTACCACCAGTGTTAGCAAGGAGAGGCAGGAGCAAAAGCCTGTAGTCGGACCTTAGACTACAGGCTAAGGGAGGTGAGAGAGTATCATGAGGAATTATGGCTTGGGTAGGTGACACCATACTATTTAAAAGAAGAGTTTAAACATGAGGTAATTGGCTCTCAGGGGCTGGGGAGTCACAAAGTGAAAAGGGATTTTATTTGTCCTCCATATAAAATAGGCCAAATCCCCAAATGGAAATGGCCAGGTTAATATGGAACAGAAGTTGGGTGTGGTAGGAGCTGTAGACTTAGGAATATCAGCTGGAAGGATATTTGACTGTAAGTTAGGAGAGAAGTGGGGCTTGTTAAACAGTGAGGGAACTTGCTGAATGTGAGGTATGGGGTGGAAACTCAGTTTGTTAGAGAGTGGGAGGGAAAGAAATTAAGAAGGAGCAGAGGACAGCAAAGATTGAGGTGAACGAAGAGAGGACAGTGGAGGAAAGTGTTAAGGAAGGGAATGTCTCAGGAAAGAGGGAGTGGTGAACAGGTCTAATGGTAGGTGCCTATGAGGTTGAGAACTAAGGGAAAGCATCTTTAATAGAAGGAAGTAACTGGAGGACCTCAAGAAAGCAGTTTTAATTTTTTAAGAAAGTTGAGGTTTGACTATCATTCTCAGCAAACTATCGCAAGAACAGAAAACCAAACACCGCATGTTCTCACTCTTAGGTGGGAATTGAACAATGAGAACACTTGGATACAGGAAGGGGAACATTACACACCGGGTCCTATTGTGGGGAGGGGAGAGGGGGGAGGGATAGCATTAGGAGATATACCTAATGTAAATGATGAGTTAATGGGTGCAGCACACCAACATGGCACATGTATACATATGTAACAAACCTGCATGTTGTGCACGTGTACCCTAGAACTTAAAGTATAATAAAAAAGAAAAAAAAAGAATGAAATAATCGGAAAAAAAATCAAAATGCAGGTTTGCTTTAAAACATGAAATTCAGCTGCTGTTACTGTCCTATATTATCACCCTAAGTTGGTATTGGGATTGGCTTTATGTAAAACTTGATTATGAAGAATAAAATCTTCAAAGAAAAAAAAAAAAGTTGAGGTTTGAAAGTCAGAGGGCAGGAAAAAACTGTAAAAAAAGAGGGAGTTGGGTAGAGCTAATTCAATTAATAGCTTGCAATAAAGAGAAGAGAAGCAGTGTAAAAGCTTTCAGGCTCACTGAAATTTGGTCAACTATTTTTTAAATCAATCTTTTCACATATTTTGGCTTTTCAGATATGTATTTAAAATCCATGGAAAGATAAAACTCTGTGAATATTTTCTTTGGGGGACTCTTGGGATGTCACAGTATTGAAACACATCCCCAGACTGATGGGACATTTGAATCTGTATTCTTCTTGAGCAGCATAGCTGTACTGCCCACATGATGTGGAGCCTCATCTATAGGCCTGATGACCGGATGCACCAACTAAAGAGTACAGGTGATGACAAGCAGTGTGACAAGTTGGAATTAGTCACGGAAAGCACCAGTAACTTGCATTTGTTATGAGTTTCTGGTTGTTAGTTGTTGCTTTTTTGTATTGGGGCCTCACCATAGTAACAGTGGCTTTTTAGCAAACATTGAAAATGGCTTCTGTTTTGTGTGCTGTTAATATCTGTGTATGTTATTCTAAGTTTGACATGGCAAAGGTTTTAATTTTTTCTTTATAAATAATTTACTTGTAGAAGAAAAGATATTTGTTGGATATGTCTCAAATTCATTTTCTTTCTGGATTCAAGAGCATGAAAGCATAAATTTTTTTAATCTTTTTGAGATCTGATTTGTTTAAATAGTGTTATTCTTTGGCTAAGCTTTCGTCTGATTTCTTGTTGCCCTAATTTAGTTTGCCTGTTTTAATCTTTTTTTTTTTTTCCTGGCCTCTGAATTTCTATTCCTAAATGTTCTAAAATGGCGCATTAAAGTAATTAAATAATCTAGGTAAGTTCTCTGAGGTATTTGTTTGTTATTTACCTGTTCCAGGCTTGAGATAATTTCATAAACTAGTTCCCATTCCATCTGCTTTGAGAAGTAAATTTTAAGTAAAAAAAATACAGATTTGGCTTATTTATTTGTTTTTACTTTTACTTTCTTCACTGCAATGTTACAAAACTGAAAAGTATACAAGCAATACGTAACTGGAATTGTAAGAGTTAAAATAAGCAATTTTTGATCATAGAATTTTGCTCTATTATAGCTTGGCTATAATGGAATAAATGTAAGATTGAAAAATGAAAAGATGACATAGAAAGAAGAGTAAGTTACTTGTGAAGAAGGAACTATAAATGCAGTTTCCTTTGCTGGCAAATAGTTCATGAAAATAATCCATAAATCAACTGTGTGGATGAAATTGGGCAAGTTTAGTAACAATTGAGAGGTTAACGGAAAAACCACGAACCCCAACGGTTTCAAAGTGGTTTTTATCTTGTTTTGCAATCTTCTTTACTGGACCAAATTGTCTGGTTCTGGGAATCATATTGCTAAAAGATGGTAACAATCATATTGTACATTTTGTTGTTGAAAGGTCAAATGATTTATGTAACAAGGTAGTCTTACATTCACGTCCACTATTATGAAACTAGTGCCCAGATTACTGTCACATTTTAGATCTGACTTTCTATGTAGTTCCTTTTTTTGACAAATAAAAATTATATATATTTATAGCACACAACGTGATGTTTTGAAATATGTATAAATTACAAAATGGCTATATCGAGCTGATTAACATATGCCTTGTCTCACATAACTTATTATTTTTTTGTGTGATGGGAACACTTAAAATCTGCTCTCATAGCAATTATCAAGTGATATGATTTGGATCTGTGTTCCCACCAAATCTCATGTCGAATTGTAATCACTAGTGTTGGAGGTGGGGCGTAGTAGAAGGTGACTGGATTATGAGGATGAAGTTCTCATGAGTGGGTTAGCACCATCCCCTCGGTGTTGTTCTCATGATAGTGGGAGTGAATTATCCTGAGATGTGGTTGTTTAAAAGTGTGTAACACCTCCTCCCTCTCTCTTTTGCTCCTGCTTCAACCATGTAAGATGTGCCTGCTTCCCCTTTGCCTTCTGCCATAGTTGCAAGTTTCTTGAGGCTTCCCCGGAAGCGGAAGCCTCTATGCTTCCTGTGCAGCCTGCAGAACCATGAGCCAATTAAACCTCTTGTCTTTATAAATTACCAGTCTCAGGTATTTTGTTACGGTAGCATGAGAATAGACTAATACATCAAGTATACAATTTGCAGGTTTATTTCAAAAGTAAGCTACTTAGGCATTAAACTTGAAAATACTTTAATACTTTAAAAATGATCCAAGACTTGGTCTATATATGTGTCAATAAATCTATGCCTATTGCATGAATGTGTGCACAGGGGTAAGGCTGTAGTTGTGAGGAAGTATATACAGTTTTGTAAGAATGTTTTTGCTTGAATAATGAAAGACTATTCTCAGAGGAATTAAGCAGAGGACAGCAATCAGAGTCACATGCCGAGATGGGTGATCTAAAGCTCTGGCTCCTGATACCCTTGACTTGGTGTCTCTAGCAGTCCTGATTGTATTGGGTTTTTTGTGTGCTCCTTGGTTGTCAATTCACATCATTACAGATGTGGCTGTTCAGGTGTCATCTAGGTATGTAATAGATGGTGACATCATTATGTCCCAATTGTCCAAAAGTTTAGGGAAGAAGGGCTTTTTTTTTTTTTTTTATACAAAAGGAAAAACCTGATTTCTTAGGTACTGCAAGGAAATTAGCCTAACTATAATACACTGTGGAATTTCAGTGTGGAATTATCCTTTAAAGCTTTTCCATTCAACTCTCTTTACAGAATTCTAACCAACTCCATATCCTGTCTGTGCTTATATCCCTCTAGAAGAGGGGACCTCATTACCTCCCCAAACAGCCTTTTCTGTGTTTGGGTAGTTTTAATCATTAGGTAATTTTTTCCATCAGTTGAACCAAATTGATATTCTCTTGCTTTATTTTCCATTGTTTTAGCTTTTCTTCAGAGACCAAAGCAGAGCAAACATGTCTTCTGTTTCATGCAATAACACTTCTGATATTTGTGTTTAAAATTATCAAACAGAAATTCATTGAATAAACAGATCTCCAGGAAAATCACCTGCTATTCCTTTTCTATTCAAAGAGCCTCAGCTTTTCTGTAACTTCTTCAAGTGGGTTCCTCCAAAGTCAAACACAATAGTCTAGAATTTAGTTGACCATCTTGAAGTAGAGAAAGATGATTAATACAGTCTAAGACTGCACTGTCTTTTCAGTGACTGTTGAATCTATTAATCTCAAATTTATTTTTATTGTTAATGATAAGAACTGTGTCACATTTATCTCCATATCTTGCTTGTCATAGGGCTTGTTGGCACATAATAGACACTTACTCTGTCATTAAACTATTCCTTTTATTATCATATCTATGCGGACTTAGCATATCTCTGCATTGTCATTGATAGTTAAAAAAATGGGTCAATTAAATCAGAGTTTTAGGGGTAGAGTCCAGGCATTTTTTTTTTTTTTTTCTTACAGCTCCCCTAGTGATTCTAATAGGCAACCTGGATTAATCACTGATCTAAGTTAGTAATAAAAATACTGAGCACAACACAATTAAGAACATAGCCATGCATCTTATCACTAGAGACCTCCCTATAGGTTGCTGTTGGGTCATTAATCATTACATCTTGTTTACTTAACTATTTCCAGTTTCTATAATGAACTGTCCTTGCTGGCAGCCCAATTTTTGTTTAATTATGTAGTAATATTGCTCTTTGTCTTAATAAGCAGAAAGGCTTTTTTTTTTTTTTTAAAGACATCTATTATAGTAGTGGTTTAAATTACTTCTACATGTGTGGAAGCAGAAGGATAGAATGAATAACTGAACTTTGAAGATTCCTCCCCAAGTCATATCCCTGTGATTCTTGCAAACCACTTAGTACCATGTGTGATATTTCAAAGATTCTTGTAGAGCCAATACCACAAAAACGCCATTGTCCTAAGAAAGACGTTTTTGAGGTTAGAAGCACAAGTGAGCTGAATTTCTTTACAATGCTTTGCAGAAAAAGAAATGCTTTTCTAGGTGAGAAAATTAGCTAACAGAATATTTGATTTTTTTCTCCCTTGCACTCTGATATGAGAAAATTAATAAACTGCATGTTGTGCTAAATAATGTGAAAAATCTATATTTATGCGAGTGCCTATCTTCCTTTGGCAAAAGAACTTCTATAGGTTATGTACTGAAAATTATTGTGATGCGTCATTAATTATGAAAAATTATATTAACTCATGTTATTTTCTCATAAGTGGAATTGTCTTCCTCTCATATATTATTTTGTATTTTTTCCAGTTGGGTTTATCAGCCATGTTGTCTTAGACTGTTCTTGCATTGCCGTAAAGAAGTACCTGAGACTGGGTAATTTATAAGAGGATTAATTGGCTTGGTTCTACAAGGCTGTACAGGAAGCACAGCAGCATCTGCTTCTGGGGAGGCTTCAGGAATCCTCCAATCATAGTAGAAGGTGAAGGGGGAACAGGCACATCACATAGTGAAAGTGGGAGCTAGAGAGTGAGTGGGAAGGTGACACACACTTTTAAATGACAAGATCTCACTAGAACTCACTATTGTAAGGACAGTACCAAGGGGGATGGTGCTAAGCCATTCCTGAGAAACCGCCCTCATGATCCAATTACCTCCCACTAGGCCCCACCTCCAACACTGGAGATTACATTTCAATATGAGACTTGGGTGGGGACACGCATCTAAACTATATCGCATGTATTGAGTAATTCTTGCTTATCACTTTGTTAAATGCTCTAGACACTTAAAAACATATAAGGTCTCAGCCCTTCAGGAGCTCTTAGAATTTTGAGATCATTTCACACACATAAATGAAATAACAGTATAAGACATTACAAAGTTAAGTAATGTTAGCTTATAATAAACATTTTCACTGTATCTGGGTAAGGAAGACTTACCCAGATATCTTTTCTAGGAAGAGATAAATGCATTTCTTAAAGTCGTTCACATTGGTAATAAAGGTCTTTCAAAGAGAGTGAAATAATGGTAAAATACCACGTTTCATTTATGTAGTGTGAAAATGATCTGACTTGGCTTGAAAACTTCCCAATTTGCACTGTACTTTGAATCCCTGTCTGGATTTGGGGAACCATTTGGCTTCTCAGAAAGTCATGTGCCAGTCACATTTAAGTAGATCTAAACCTAAACTGACTGAAGAAGATGATGAGCTCACTGAAAAGTACTTCCAGGGTGTATTGGAATTGAATGCTTTAAATATGAAAAGCAGTTAATTTTTGTTGTTTCTTTAATTCAAATGTGAATTTTATATAGGCTTATTGAAATCAATAAGGTATTTTGACATTGGAATAGTTTTGCATTTATATTTTGTCAACTAATAGTTATTACTAAATTCCTGAAACCATTCAGGGCCTACATGGTATTGCCTGTGAAAATGATGCCTATGCATTTTGGGATGTACATTTTTTAAAAATAAGAATTTCTTTGATCCCTATTCCTTCTCCTTAGCCTGCTATGCTCCTCCTTGCTTCCACATACCTGTGGAATTTCCTCCATGGTTCCTTTGTTTTCCAAATTGATGCTTGATCTGATCTTTTTATTTGCCAGAGCTTAAATTGAAAATGCAGGGAAAAATATCTGATTTTTCACTTATTTTTTTCCCCTTCCAATATACTTTTCTTAAAGGATTGAAAATGAAGTCTAGAAAAATATCTTCAGCTGAGTCAAAAGGGCACATCGTACTTCTAGCCTAAGTCCCGGAGTAAGGCATTTCAGTGTTTCACCTGTGACACTGATTAGACTCCATGGCCTACTGGGGGAATCCAGTACCTCCTAAGGTTCATAGTCTCTAGTGCAGGAATGGGACTCCCTTGGCTTTGTACTAATTTAACTTACATCAGCTTTTGAAAAAGCTGCATGCAACCTTTCCTATATCACAGCAATCTGTGCGTATCAAAACTCTTAGAGCTCTTTAATACTCTGCTTCTTGAAGTGTGGTCCACAGACAGACCAGCATCATTGACCTCACCTAGAGCTTGTTAGAAATGCAGACTCTCGGCCGGGCGCAGTGGCTCACGCCTGTAATCCCAGCACTTTGGGAGGCCGAGGCGGGAGGATCACGAGGTCAGGAGATCGACACCATCCTGGCTAACACGGTGAAACCCCGTCTCTACTAAAAATACAAAAAATTAGCCAGGCATGGTGGTGGGCGCCTGTAGTCCCAGCTACTTGG
>NW_012105331.1:1578048-1605985 GCF_000951045.1 Mandrillus leucophaeus
GTGTTAGCCAGGATGGTCTCGATCTCCTGACCTCGTGATCCGCCCATCTCGGCCTCCCAAAGTGCTGGGATTACAGGCTTGAGCCACCACGCCCGACCCCAGATTTCACCACTACATAATGTATCCATGTAACAAAACTGCACTTGTACACCTGAAATTTATACATATGTTTTTAAAAGAAAAGATCAAAGATTGGCATATATTTAGCAATGGTATATGAAAAAGAAAAGGATGAGTGTTGAATTCAGACAAAGAATAAACAGGTGTTTATAAACCCTCTCTAATGGTTCAAAAATAGCCTACCTCCTACCAAAAATCACATAGAAAATTCTAGAATTTATCCATAGCAACCATATGAAAATGTTTTTCAAGCACAATGTTTGCATTTATTATTGCCAAATCACACCACTAATCTATTACTTACAAGTCTGAATATGAAAAGAGTAATCATCAGTTAAGAAAATAGTTCTTTAAGAAAATGGATTACTTATGGTCATTTAGAAACTTTTAAAATAATTGATATAAACTAGGTGAAGTACATACTGTGTCCCAAACATTGCATTAGTTACATTATCTCAGTTAATTTTTCTCAATTTTGTGAGGTAAGCCCTAGTATTATTTTTATTCTGCAGATGAGGAAACTAAGGTCTAGATAGATTTAGCACAGTATATGGCTGCACAAAAGAATGTTTCCTTCCATAAAATTATTCCTTAAATAAAAGGAAATAATCTTATACTCCTATCAATAGAATGTCTGTCAAATTATAGGTTACTCCATCACCAAGTGCCATTTGGGGAAGACACAATATTTCTGAAATGACCTCCATTAATCCTACTTAAATGTTTATTAAAGTAAGCTGACAGAGTTGGTAAAAAGAGAGGCAAAGAAATTAGCCGAATGCAGTGGCTCATGCCTGTAATCCCAGCACTTTGGGAGGCCGAGGCAGGTGGATCACAAGGTCAAGAGATCGAGACTGTCTTGGCTAACATGGTGAAACCCCATCTCTACTAAAAATACAAAAACTTAGCTGGGCGTGGTGGTGGGCACCTGTAGTCCCAGCTACTTGGGAGGCTGATGCAGGAGAATTACTTGAACCCAGGAGGTGGAGGTTGCAGTGAGCCGAGACCGTGCCACTGCACTCCAGCCTGGACCACAGAGCGAGACTCCATCTCAAAAAAACCAAAAAAAATTGAGTATGCATGAGTATGCCTTTCATCATACTTTTCATTAGAACAACCTCTCAATTGGAAGGAACAAATACAATTATAAATAATCTTTAAAAATTATTTTCAGAAAGTAAAACAGCACATACTTCAACAGTGGTTTATATAAACATAAATCTACCAAAAAAATGAAAAAATATTTTCATAATAGTATATGAATGTGTATTTGTAACTTGGGCAAAAATTCCAGTAACAGGATCACAAAAAGATTTAGAAGTTCTGCATTTAAAAAGTGAAGAGCTTTTAAAACTGTGTTAGATGACTCCAAAATGGCTTTAATGATAAAAACAAAATTGATGTATGAAGAGTTTGGATAAAATAGTTCCACGGTTGGGCACGGTGGCTCACACCTGTAATCCTAGCACTTTGGGAGGCTGAGACAGAAGGATCGTTTGAGGTCAGGAGTTTGAGAACAGCCTGGCCAACATAGTGAAATCACAACTGCACTAAAAATACAAAAAGCCAGACACAGTGGTGCACGCCTGAAATCCCAGCTACTTGAGAAGCTGAGGCAGGACAATCGCTTGAACTCGGGAGATGGAGGTTGCAGTGAGCTGAGATCACATCACTGCACTCCAGTCTGGGCAACAGAACAAGAGTCCATCTCAAAAAAGCTGAGGCAGGACAATCGCTTGAACTCGGGAGATGGAGGTTGCAGTGAGCTGAGATCACATCACTGCACTCCAGCCTGGGCAACAGAACAAGAGTCCATCTCAAAAAAAAAAAAAAAAAAAAAATGCAGACTCTCAGGCCCCACCAGAGAACTACAGGTGTATCACTGCATTTTAACAAAACCCCAAATGATTCATATACATATTTGAGTTTCAGAAGTTCTGAACTGATTCTTTCTTCTTATTTTAGTTAGTAGTGCCTGGAAGATTTTGGCAAAAGCAAAGAGGTGGTGGTGGGGGCAGGACGGGGAAAGTAGGTAATTATCAAGCACAGTGCTAGGCACTTTACATGTATTATCTCATTTCATCTGCACAACAACTCTGCATGGTAGGTATTCCCGTGCAGATTTATACAGGGGAAATGAAGGATTGGAGGAATTAAGAGAAAGGTCACTTAGTTGATAAAACATGGAATCACTTTTCAGATTCAGGACTCTGAGCCCTCACTTTTTCCTAAATATCTCTTGGGAAAATTGTGCTCACTCAAGTATTATTTAACTGGATTGTTGTTTCATTGTGGTGAATATGAGTAGATTTTTTGGGAAAAATGTCTTCAAGAAGTTCTTGAAGCTTTTCTGAAACCGGGTTTGTGAGGAAGGTCTTTGTTCTTAACCTGTGTGTATTAAGTTTAAGGCTTGAGGTGATGTGTCTTGTCATATAGGTAGTTCCTTTCAGTACAGTATGTCTGCCTTCCCTCCCTCCTTGCTTCCTTCCTTCCCTTCTTCCTTCCTAGTGGCAGCTTTTCTATAGTTCTGGAATCAGAAAATTTCCTAGAAACCCAGGGCATGCTGTGGGCCATGGCTCTGGCTCAGCCAAGGCAAGTGCCTTTTAGCCTTTCTGGGTTTCAGTTTCCTTACTGAGGGCAACTCATTTTACAGTACTGGAAATGACAATTGTGGGAAGAGAATACCTAAAGCAGGCTTGATATCTTGTGGAGTTATAACAAGAAATATTAACTATTTGGGGAAAATCAGTTTCTAAAAAAGGGCTCAGGCCACAGACCCCTAGGTTTTGCCTCCTCCAGCCCTTCAAGTCCCTTATCTCATTGGTAGCACCCCTGGTGACCCTCAGAGAGAGGGATACAGGGCACAGTCATCTATCTATTCCTCTGACAAGCCTTCTGATTTTGTTCCTCCATACCCTCTGACTTCTCTGGCTTCTTCCTCCTCAAAAACTGACACACTTGCATAAGTGTCTGGATGAACTTTGTTTTCTAACCCTTATGCCAGATGGAGCGAATCAGGAAGAAGAACATGGATGAGGAATGCACTAGGGAAGAGGATTATGAAGGCAGTGAAATGAGATGGTGGAGGAGGTCCAGGAGCTGCAGCTAGAGCCATTCATTCATGGAACAGGGGAAAGGACCTGGTTTGCTTTGTTTCACAGTTTTGTACATTTACAATTATTCCTAGCTGGCCTTCCTAGTGATGCTCTGGTGGATCATTAACTATTAAACAACTAAGTCACACTGTTATTTGACCTGGAGCCTGGTACTTAGAGTTGTTCCCGTAGAAGTGGCTCAGTTGCAAATCAGTTCAGTGACTTAGAGGATCTGGCCTAGTGAGTTTTGATTGGAGACTCACTGTGCATCTTCTCACCATGCAGCTCTTGCTCCGCTCAGCATCCACCTGGGCTTCTTATTGAATCTCCGTGTTGGTTCCTACAGAAGACAAATGCCTATTTTTGTATATGTAATCAGGGAACGTCATTGTCAGTCCCACAAAGCAAATTTATGGTAGTCTTTATTTAACTCAGACTAGCTCAAGCATAACCTCAAATTTGGTGAAAATTCATCAAACCCGTTGTGCATGATATAATCACAAAAATTAAAGAGTGGCACTTTATTCATAGATTATTATTGATATGTTTTAATGATAGAAGATGCTTTAAAACTCTTCTTTTCCCTGCCCTCCCCTACCTGCCCCATGTAGAGAATTTTCCTTCTGTATTTCCCAGTCTTCTCTCCCTCTCAACACCTCTACTCCCAAACAAAAGCCACTCAGCAAACAAAAAACACAAAGCCAGGTGTTGTGGGTTTGTCTGAATGTAGATTTACTCCCCAGTCCTGGCTGCGAAGGGGCCGGAGACCACGAAAGGCTAGGACTGTTGCGGGAGAACAGCTTCATGAGTGGATCAGGGTCCCAGTTGCTCCAGTACCCCCTGGGCATGACAGAGAGTGCTCACAACTGCATTCACTTTTTCCATCTGATCCTTAGGGGTTCAGGAGAAAATTGCGTAGCTACCCCTGAGGTGGTGTTATTTATGTAGAACTCTAGTATAAGAAGTAGAGTGCTAGGGAGGATTAGACTGTGTGTAATGTGCTATTACAACTCTTTGGTTCTTTGGGCAATTCTTTATGGGTGCTTTTCCTCATTAACTGGACTTTTCTGTTGTGTCTTTCTTATTGTTGTAAACACTGAGGTCTTGAAATTTGGCTTAGTTCCCAGACTACACAGCAGCATGAATATGGTCTAATTTTCAGACCTAATAAACAAAGAAATCCACCTGTACTAAGTTGTCCAAAGAATCCCCTGTAGTTCAGGAAATGGGCTTGAACAAGCCAGCTCCCACCTCAACTCAAAGAAATGCCCACTCTGATCATATAAGATCCCTAAAGCTCAGGCTGAGAAGAATTTGTGGACCAAAGCTGAGGCCTGACTCCCTAGATCCCCAGCTGATTGAAAAGGAGGAGGCGTAGATGAGCTCTGGCCCAGCAGAAAGGAGGCAAACAGATCATTAGCGATGCCCCAGGGAAGTCCCACTGAAACACAATTTTTGCTTTATTTTCTTTTTCTCTTTTGTGTGTCTTCTTTTCTCTCTGGAGAAGGCATATACTAGGTCTTTTTCTCTCTCTTTCTCTTTCTGTCTGTATTTTCAGTCCTTTTTTAGATGTCACAAAAAGAAAGTAAACACTTTATTGCAACTATTTAAAATGTTATATGCCTCTAAACACCCTGGAGAAAAAAAAATAGTGTGATTAAATTAATCTCAGAGGGAAATTTAATTTGTTCCCCTGATAATTATCCAAAATTAGTTCTTTGTAGATAAATTACTATTCATAGGCCATTTACTAGCTGTAGAACTGTCTTTCAGACACTGGAACACTAAATTAAGGCTGGGGGGTAGAAAAGAGAATAAAGTTTGTGACACTGTCAGACAGATTTGCGTTGTGGGGAGACGGAGGCCTGAAAGCTTTCCTGGCCACTATCTCTGTTCCTAAGGTCTAGATGGAAAATGAGCTCCCTAGACAAGCCCAGCAATATTCTCCCTAGATTGAAAGGACTGGAAGTGACTGCTCCGGCTGATTGAATTAATGTGAGCCCTTCCCTGTGATTTAGTTTAGAGAGGTTCTGGTCTTCACCAGAGTGAAGGATGTCAGATGAGGGCCAGTAAGTCCATTAACCAAAAGGCAGTCTAGAGACTTCCTAGTTTCTGACTTGTTTCTCATGGAACACCATTTGGGACAACACAGGATTGTACAAGACTTGCTTTTATAGGCAACCCTCACAACTGTTCTAAACCTCAGTTTCCTCATCTGTAAAATGGTGCTGAAATAGTCACAACTCATTGGATTTTTTTGAGGACTGCCTGAGATGATGTACTTACAGTGTTCAGCATAGAACCTGGAGATGGAAGGAGGCAACACCATTATCTGGTGTCACTGTATGACCCAGAGAAGCCATGACATAGAAAGTCATATGTTCTCCATTCTGTGCCCAAGTCTTGGTGAAACATGTTCTAAAAGGGGGAGGCACAGATGAGCTCCTTTGTCCATAACAGTGTTTAGTCCACAGTTTTCAAAAGTTTTGAGCATGTTCCTCACTTGTAAAAGTAAATTAAATCTGACTGAATGTGGTGGCTCATACCTGTAATCCCAGTGCTTTGAGAGGCCGAGGCGGGAGGATCTCTTGAGGCCAGGAGTTCGAGATCAGCCTGGGCAACATAGTGAGACCCTGTTTCGATAAAAAATTAAAAAAAAAGAAATTAATCTATATGTGTGTATACATATAGACAATGCATACATTGTACTATTAATATTTATATACATGTGTATACACATATATGCATGTGTGTACTATATATTATTTTTACTATAGATAATGTGTATTGTCTTTGCTATAGGTATATATATACACATACACATACACATATATTATCTATAGTAATTAAACATTAGTAACATTAACATTTTTAGTTAAAATATACATGAAGTTCTTTTTTATTTTTGATAGCCCAAAGGATTCTTTTGGGCACCCAGGAAGCGAGCACCCTCTACAGGACACGTATTCCCACTGGTCTCACCAAGTAGGGTAATCTTGATACTGCATTAACCTGGAAAATCAAGCAAGAAGGCTTCCTGAGGGAGTCTTGGCAGGCAAGGTGCTCCTGCTCTATTGTTCATTATTTTTGTCATAGCATTTGATGATCACCTCCTTAAATTGTGTCATCAGTTTACAAGTTTATTGTCTGCTTGTTCCTGCCTCTCTCTCCACAACTAACATACAAACTTACTCAATGAGGGGAGGGTCTTTGCTTAGTCATGTCTATAGCCCTGGCTCAATAACATTATTGCCTGACATACAGAAGGACTTTAACAAAAATTAGTTGAGTGAATGAATGAGTGTTGGGGGATATGTGCCCTCTGCTCTTTCCTTCCTCATACACGTTTTCTGCTCAAGTCTGGGAGCCCAGACTCAGGAGAACGTTAAGATGATGGTGGTGGTGGTGGTGATGATGAGTGTAGTCATTATTGATTGACACTCTCTGCAAAGCCTCTTCTGTGGTTGAGGCTTCCTCAGCAGAGTTCATAGAAGAGCACTGTTGTCTTTCCATTGCCCCTATCCTGGAAAGCTGTGGACTCTGCACCAGGCAACAGTCAGCTGATACTGAGGAGCCTCCAGGGGTTCTTCCTGGTATCAGTGAGGTACCAGATGTCTAATCTCCAGGTCCCATACAGGCATTCTTTTGAGATCTTTGCATAAACATGGGTGATTCACATATTTTCTGAGTGGTACAAATGCCTTTTGGCTACTTCCTCTTTTATGCCAGTAGTTTGTGGACACAATGCCTTTCTGTTTTTTATTTTATGGCTTAGAGATAATCTCTCCCTTATTAGTCAGGATTATTTCTGTCTCTGGAATCTGGATCGTACCATAAAAATACTGTATCTGCCTCCTTTTGTGGCAAGAAAAGCTGGATGTTTTCCCCTTCAAGCTCTGGAAAGTTACTTTTTATAGTTGTCATGATGTACAAATGTCTCATCAGATGTGGGATGATGATTTGATAGTGAGGAAACTGTGGTACTCATTGCAAAAGCTCCTGGGGCTTGTGGGACTCATAGACGTAGGCAGTGTCCCTGGACAACTACTGAGCTCATTTGGGTTTAAGCCTTCTGGGATGCATTCTTTAAGACAAACATAGACATACAAGTAAGCTATTATTTAAAAAGCAAACTGATCTTGCATATATTATGAATGCTCTTACCTAGTGTTTGGTTGGTTGAGAGTAAAAGAAAAACCAACTCAAATTGACTTAGTTTGAGTTGAATGAACAGATCATATAACTGAAAAGTCCAGAGATAGGGCTAGTCTCGGGAGAGGCTTGGTCTAGTTTCTTTCTCTGCATTTCTTGGCCCTGAATTTTTAGTGTAGTTTGTTCTTGGCAGCCTCCCCACTCATAGCCCCAAGTTGCTGTTAGTAATCTGTAGGGCTACTTGTTTCCAGATTGGAATGCAATAGGAAAGAGAAAGCTTACATTATCAGCAAATTTCAGAATTGACGTAGTTTATGTGCCAGTGTCTGAATTCCAAATTGTAATTAGGAGGGTGGGCCGTGTACTTGCCTTAAGCTAATTTGACCCTGGAATTATGGATGGGAGATGAATCTATACAGTTCAAGGGACTAAGGAACTTGGCACATTGTTTAGCTGATGGGGAGAGGAAATAGTCAAATGAATGTTACATATGTCATTAACAGGACTGAATTTAAAGTGCTGAGATTGGTTTTTGGTATATTTGGTAGTAGATGCGTCTCTTACTCTCAAGATACTAGGTTAGCGTCCATTACTGGTTGCAATAGCCATTAGTGACATCCATTAATGTTTCTAACTTTCTGTCTTTTGGACACATGGTGACTCTTTTGACCAATAAATTGTGAGCATTTGGGTTGAAGCATTACATATGAGAGTGGGACTCTTCAGAGCTTCTTTTTCCTCTGGTAATATACCTTGAAGCATTGAAGATGGTGGGTGGTCCATTATGAGTATCTGATGAGCAGACTCATGTTGGGCAAGTAGCATGAGCAATAAATAAACTCTTACTGGGTTAAGCCATGAAGATTTTGGAGTTATTACTGTAGCATAGCCGGTTATCCTGACTAGTACATTACATTTATTGATACAGTTGAATTATTTGGGGGTCACTCACAAAAATGCTATATTTGCATAATTCTTTCAATTTAGCAGAAATGCTTTTACATCTATGCTCTCATTTCCATGATAGTTCTATAAATATATGAGAAATGTTGTTAGTTCCATTTTGCCAGTGGAAAATTGAGGCAATCTGGCAAATGTTCCAAATGTTTGTTAATATAACAGAGTTTGTTATTTTCTATTTGCTTTGTTTACTTAAGCAGTACACTTACTTTGTATGTATAATGAGGATCTCTAGAAAAAATAATACTTCCCATTTTATTAATATTTTATTTGGTAGCCCATCTCTGAAAAATTTGTCATTTTTACTTCATTTTCTTTACTTTATTCCCCACCTTTGCTCCCGCCCCCGCCCCCCACCAAGTAGTAAATGTTGGAAATACAAAGGACTTTGGCCATTGTGCTTGGGTTGAAAGCTAAAGTAAGGGAGTAGTTATGCATACTATTTGTCTGCATTGAGCTTTGTTAGGGGCCAAGAGAATCACTCTTGAGGGGAACTGAAAGAGAATCCAAGGAAGCTGTAAGCATGCATCAGGCAATAGAACAAGGGATGTGCCTGAAGGGCTTGATTAGAGAAGAAAAGGTAAATACACTGAATTTTCTTTGGTAAGAAAGTGGCAGCAGGCTTGAAATGCAGACTGCAAGAGAGAGCAAGGGCAGATTACTCTGAAAGCAGAAGAGATAACTGCTTTGCAATGAACTGGGGCAGCACAGCGGTGAAGAGCATAGGCTCTGGAGCAGAATGTCTATTACTAGATCCAAATCCTGGCTCTACCACCACTTACAAGCTGTATCACCTTGTGTAAATTACTTAATCTCTCTGAACCTTGGATTTCCCTTCTACAGAATGGAAATAATAGTACCTACTTCATAAGGATGATGTGAGGATAAGATGAGCTATAAAATGTAAAACTCTTAGAACAGCACACATAGTAAGAGCTTGACAAATGTCAATTAATATTACTATTCATGATCGTTCCTTCTGCCACCACCCTGATCCAAGCTGTGCATCATCTCTCACCTGGACTAATTCAAAGATCTCCTCATTGCTCTTTTCATATCTGCTCTTGTGTCACCACTGATTTGTTCTCCACTTAGCTAGGGTGATATTTTAAAATAAAAATCTCAACAAGTTACTTCTTTGCTTAAGATGTTTCAGTAATTCCCCCTTCACTTATGATTTTGGTCTTTATTAGTCTTTATAATAAAGACTCTTTTGGTCTTGCTAATAAGAACTAAAATCCTTAGTATGTATTCTGAGGAACTACTCCATCTAGCCTGTTTGTGCTGACCTGTGCAGTCCAGCCTCGTGGGCCCTCTTCTAGATCCCCAAGTGTACCACCTTTTGCCCACCTAGGGGCCTTTGCATTAAAATATTTTAAAGAAGCAATGACGTTGCCTTCCAGGTGGAGGGTTCTCTACTGGTGTGACACTTCTCTCCCAACTCCATTACCCACTCTGCCACATGTGAGATGAAATCATTGACCGGATGGGCCAATCTTGAAGGAATAATGGGCCTCAGCTCATCTTTGCCCTTCTCCCTCGTGGAAGCACATTTTCCACAGGGAACAGGTGCTTCCTCACGTTCATTTACGGGGAGGCATTTTCCCACTATGTGGGATCATGCCCTGGTCTGGCATCACCTGTGACTGTGAGCCCAAGCCTACTTCATCGTGGAATCTATGAACCTTCCTCCTCACTAACAAGCTAATGCCTTGGCCTCTAGTTTGGCTTTTATCGGCACCAAAGAGGCTTCGTGGAGTCTCCTCCTTTTCTTCTGGATTGGGAAGTTTCTAGTCATTCATGGTGGGAAAGTACTTCTGAAAGGATAGCGGTGAAGATCTTTCTGTGCCTTATTATGAAATGAATTGGACTCAGATTGGACTGTAGACCCATAGCCTATGAAATGACTAAATATTAATGTGCCTGATTTAAGGTCTTACCAATACAGTACTCATATCCTTGGACAGGGCAGTGGAAATGGAAGCGTGTTTTGCTTTTGGTTGAAAAACAAAGAAAAGTAGACTGGCCCAGAGATTTTCCAGGAGGGGGAGCCCTTGTTCCTTGTTCCCATTCAAAGCTGTGAGGGTTTGCATCATCTGTGACTAAGTTACAACAGAACAAAAACAATCATTGCTATATGTCAAGCTAAGCAAATAGGAGAATATTGTCATAATTTCTGTTTGGCATTATTACTTTATCCCACAGAATTAACTCTTTACCTATATGGAACTCAGTTTTGTAGGAGAGTTTCTTTATAATTCCTGCTGTGGTTTTGATGGTTATAGACATTGTGTATGTCCTTTTGGCAAGATGCTAGGCTAACCTCTATTTTAGTTTTAAGTTAGAAGGAAAATATAAAACAGAATTAGGAATACGACCTCCTTATTTAACTGTATTTTCTCCTTAGCTTTAATCTTCCCCATTCTTTTCTCCAAGTCCTTTCTTTAGAGAAACATGATTGACAGTACCCACACCCTATTTTGCAGTGTGTTAACTTCTTGAGTAGTTAACGTACTACAGTACCATCATTATTAGCTTTCAGAACAGTTTTCAGTACATCAGTGCGCATCAGACCAACTAAGCTGGAAACTCTTCTCTTGACATCTCTTCTTATTTTCCCACAACTTGTAGCACAAAACTGGACACCTTGATTCCTGACAAATGTTGTATTAGTCTGTTTTCATGCTGCTAATAAAGACATACCTGAGACTGGGTAACTTATAAAGAAAAAAGGTTTAATTGATTCACAGTTCAGCATGACTGGGGAGGCCTAAGGAATCTTAGAGTCATGTTGGAAGGGGAAGCAAACACGTCCTTCTTCACATGGAGGCAGCAAGGAGAAGTGCTGAGCGAAAGAGGGGAAAGCCCCTTATAAAACCATCAGATCTCGTGAGAACTCACTCACTATTGTGAGAATAGCAGCATCGGGGTAACCACCCTAATGATTCAATTACCTCCCATCGGGTCCCACCTATGACATGTGTGGATTATGGGAACTATAATTCAAGATGAGATTTGGGTAGGGACACAGCCAAACCATATCAAATGTTAAAAATGGTCATTTAACAGATGACCGGATTTTAAAAAAACAGATAGGAGTGATGGCTAGGAACCAGGGTAGGTTCACCTAAAACAAGTTACCCCAAACTAATCTAATTCAAAAAATATTATTCTGGGCATGTTGATTCTGAATTTCAGTAGTATTTTTCACCCCAAATTTCTCATGTTATTTTTGTGGATAGGATAGAATTAAGCCTCAAAGAATATAGTTATATGACTTTACAAATGGTTAAATAAAACATATTTAATATGTTTTATATAATACCTGAAAAAAGTATTAACATTAATTTGTAGAGAGATCTCTGGTAGTTTGCCATAGCTTTATTGGTTTAAATAAAAAAAATTTTTGGTACATTTAGCCTTTTTTAAAAATGTGTATTTGCCTACAGCTTTAGAAGAATATATAAAAGGCATGTGTTTGAAATTTTCTGATGACACAAAGCTGGGAGGAATATCTAATGCTTTAGATAGTACACTCAAGATTAATTTTTTTTTCATTAGGCTGGTGTAATAGGAAATATGAAAGATGTTATACAGAAATATTTTAAAAACCAACTATAAATGTATAGGAAGGGAAACATGATTTAATAGTGATTTATGTAGCAAAGATCTAGGAATTTTTGTTGATTAAAACTTAATATGAAGACATAGTGAGACACAATTGCCAGAATGCCAATGAAATCTTTGGACATGTCAATATAATAGTTCAGAACACAGAACATCAAAGTCCTTACTATACATAGACTTGTTGAGGCTGCTCTGCAGTTGTGTTTGGTTCTGGGCATCATGTTTTAAGAGAGATGCAGAGAAGCTGGGATGGATCCAAAAGAGCCTGACTGGGAAGAAATGCCTGTAAAATAAATCATGGAGAATAGTTGAAAGGTTTGGGAATGTCCAAGTCAGCATAAGTATTTATGGGAGTCCTATGAGTGGTTTTCAAGTATTTGAAGGTTATCAACATAGAAAGGCCTTAGACTTGGTCTAGGTGACCCCAGGAATGGAATTTGCTATGTGGCAAGAAGACACGTCTGAAAAGAAGACATACATGTGGCCAACAAATATATGAAAAAATGCTAAATATCACTAATCATTAAAGAAATGCAAATCAAAACCACAATGAGATACTATCTAACACCAGTCAGAATGGCCATTATTAAAAAGTAAATAAAATAAAATAAAATAAAATAACAGATGTTGGTGAGGTTGCAGAGAAAAAGGAATGCTTATACACTGTTGATAGGAGTGTAAATAAGTTCAGCCATTATGGAAAACAGTGTGGCGATTCCTCAAAGAACCTAAAACAGAACTAGTATTTGACCCAGCAATCCAATTACTGGGTATACACCCAATGGAAAATAAATCGTTCTACCATATAGACACATGCACTTGTATGTTCATTACAGCACTATTTACAATAGCAAAGACATGGAGTCAACCTAGATGCCCAGCAATGGTGGACTGGATAAAGAAAACGTGGTACCTATACACCATGCAATACTACACAGGCATAAAAAAAAGAATGAAACATGTCTTTTGCAGCAGCATGGGTGTGGCTGGAGGCCATTATCTGAAGTGAATTAACACAGGATCACAAAACCAAAGACTGCAAGTTCTCACTTATGAGTGGGGTTAAACAATGGGTACTCATGGACATATACGGCAGCAATAGACACTGGGGATTACTAGAGTGGGGAGAGTGGAAGGGTGGGGGTAATGGTTGAAAAACTACCTACTGGGTACTAATGCTTGTTACCAGGGAGAGTGAATGTCCCAGCTCTTGTCTAACTTGGAAGAAAGATTTCAACCAAGAGACAGTAGGAAGACAGTGAAAAATTTTATTGAAAAGAAATATAGTGTAAAGAGCTTATTTTAGGAAAAAATGGGTACACCTCAAAGGAGGAATGGGATGATCCTGTGCGAAAACAGTTCCAAAGGTTCTGTGCAGGGAGCTTTATCATGTTGGACTTTTTCTGCAAATTACTGCCCCTGTCTCAAGTCTCTACCTTTCTCCTTTGCCTCGTTTTTCCTGCTCCTGCCTTAACTCCTCACCTAGGCTTGTGGGACCCTCCCTTACTATTGGTTAATGTGCATGTGTGGGCTGGTGATCAATACAAATCCTGTCTGATGGTGGCCCTGCTCATTGCTACCATCCTAGAAAGGTTGTATAGTGGTCAAATCTATACCTGTTGGGCCCGCATATCTCTTTGGAATTTCCTTATCTGTCCTAATTTGTACTTGTGGTGCCAGGTTTCTCTTGGTAATGTCCCCTTTGCCCGTCTTTTTCCTTTTTTTTTTTTTTTTGGAGGAGTCTTGCTCCATCACCCAGGCTGGAGTGCAGTGGTGCAATCCCAGCTCACTGTGACCTCTGCCTCCTGGGTTCAAGTGATTCTCCTGCCTCAGCCTCCTGAGTAGCTGGGACTACAGGCGTACACCACCATGCCTGGCTAATTTTTGTATTTTTAGTAGAGAGGGGGTTTCATCATGTTGGCCATTCTGATCTCGAACTCCTGACCTCAGGTGATCCACCCACCTCTGCCTCCCAAAATGCTGGGATTACAGGTGTGAGCCATTGTGCCTGGCCCCCTTTGCCCTTCTTATTAGCATATTGCTAACGACATTCTGACATTTTAACTGCAGAATGATTGATTATTGGGGTGTCTTAAGAGGCATTCCGTGGTGTTTCTTTCTGTATGGCTACCTCCTCTCTCTCCTACCCACATGTGATTAAGTGCTCCCAACCCCCACAAGCATTAGAGATGGCATTAATATGCAAATTTTAGGTGGTCCCTCAGGTGTGAGTCTTCCCAGAGGTTTCCTTTCCCAGGAGCTACCCTCCTGTTCATGTCTAGCCCTCTACCCACTCTAACATGCTCTTTACCTGGTGACAGGATCATTCATACACCAAACCTCAGTGACACATAGTTCTCTCATGTGACAATCCTGCACACATGCCCCTGAACCTAAAATAAAATTGGAAAAAAAAAGTTGTTAAAATTAAAAAAAGAAGTTACAGGGAGGCAGGTTTGAATTTCTCATAATAAGGACCATTCTAGCAATTCCCATTCTGAAATGGGGACAGGCTGCCTTGTGAGGCAGTCAGTTTCCCATCACAGAAGACCTTCTAAGAAAGACCTAGGAGCCCCTTGTCAGAGGTAGCTAAAGGGGTCATGCTTTGGGAAGGTGGACCAGATGATTTCTGAAGTTCCCTCCTGCTTTGCAAACCCCAACAGGAAGGAACTCAGTACCTGCATACAGTAGGTACTCAAGCAATGACTGCCAAATAGTTGAGTGCCTGACTCAGAAATCTCAGGGGTAGACTTTTGCATTTGATACATATTTTGTCACAGGTGAGTTTATGGCATGGACCAGTAATTTCACCTAGTATCAGAAGCGTATCATCTTGGGGAAAATGAAGGCTTTGAGTCACACAGAGTTGAAATTTCCTAGATAACTGGCTTATCTTTCTTACTCTGGCTGAGGCTTGTAGGTTTTAGAGCTGTTTCTGATAATGAGCAATGCCTTGCCCTAAACTAACATGATGCTATTTCTTTTTCAGGATAATCGTATCCACACATCGAAATATAATATTCTCACCTTCTTGCCAATTAATTTATTTGAACAGTTCCAAAGAGTGGCAAATGCCTATTTTCTTTGCCTTCTGATTTTACAGGTAATATTTAGGTTGTATTTCTTTATTATCTGTTTGTTTAAAGTATTCATATGCTTTTAAAAAGTAGGTCAATTTACTTAGCTAAATGTTTGTGATTAGATAAAATCATCCTTTATCAGATTTTTAATCTTGTTGTTGCTGTTTCTCTTCACAAACGTGGGAGGGGTAGGAATGGTTAAAAAGTAGTACATTCATCATTTTAAACACTGAGGTCACTTTAAAACACAGCCTTGCACTTTATTTGAACCAAACCAGAGCCTAATAATTACTGTTCATAGCCTCCCTCCTTTCTTTATCTCCCTCTTACATCTACAGGGTGGGGATTGCCAGAGTTGAGGCAAAGAGTCTTAGCTGACTAAGACTGAGTAAGTTGCGGAGCTTAATTTTGCACATTTAATTTTCATTTAAGAACAGTGACATATTTTTTATATATGTGAAGTAAGTGATGATGCTATATATTATTTCACTGTAGGGTGACTACTTTTACAGTTTTGAATGGTTAATTGGTAGTTAATAACCTTTGCTTTTTCTCCCGTCTGACTAAAATTTGCCCTTAAATGAAATTTCAGATTTTATGGATATTTTGGGAAGGAAAAAATATAAATCAAGGAAACTACATACATATATACACATATATACTGTACACACACATAAATAATTCATGTTAGCCAGTTATTTACCTAGTATTTATGTTAGCGTACTTTAACCAGATCAAACTGGTGGGTCGAGAATGGCTAAGAAGTAAGAAGATGGATTAGATTAATAGATTTGAGTACTGTTTTCTCTTTAATTGAATATCTGTTTAAGAATCTTTATGTTTTAAGTGACAGAAATCTTAGTTTAAGCAAAAGACGAATATATTCATGGGTATCTCATTTCAAGTATTACTGGATTCATGGGCACAGTTTCATCAGGATGTGGCTTCTCTTCTCTGTTTTTTTTTTTTTTTTTTAACACATTGACCTTTCTTAGGTAGGCCCTTTCTACTTGGTGGCCCTGACAGCTTCCTAGTTCCAACTCAAGTCAGAGAGAGAGAGAGAGAGAGAGAGAGCAGGGAGGGGAGGGGGAAGCGGGGAGAGAGAGAGAGAGAGAGAGAACAAATGAGGGAATTACTTTTTCTGTTGCTCCAGCAAAAGTCTTGAGATTAGTTCTGATTGGAGCTATATCTTCATTCCTAAACCTGTTACTGTGGCTCAAGAGTTTGATTCAGTAATTGGCTTAACCAAGATCATATGCCAAACCCTGGATCCATGGTAGAATCAGTTTCCTAAAATTATGTGGACAGAAAGTGAGGGGATATGATGTTTCCCTAAGAAATAGGAGTATATTTGAGAAGAACTGGGTGCTGATCAGGAAAACAAAAGCCAACAATGAATAAACACCTTACTATTTATTGAAGAAAGCTTACAGTCCAAGATTTCTCCTCCCACCTCTCCCCATGAAATCGTTTTTGGTTTCTTCAAGTAACACTTCACACCATTCCAGAATTTTGAATTCATTTCTCTAATGGCTTTCTCTTTTGTGGCCAAAGGCTCGTCTTCATAGAATTTTATATATAGAAGGGAACTTTGGGATGGTTCAGTCTAACCTCTCCTTTCTTTATTGATGAAGAACTTAGACCCAGAGAGATTAGGTGGTAAGGCTTTCACTGTGAGTTGATGATGAACTAGGACTAGAATTTAGCTTTTCTGACACCAAGCTCAATATTTTTACTGCTACATCAGAGGCTTTTGAGTTTTTTTTTTAAAGTCTTATGTAGAAGCTACTGTATAAAAATGGATTTAGAGTTGTTTTGATGGGGCCTGATCTTTAGCCACTGACCATCTCTACCCCATCCTTTCCTGTCTGGTGGCCCTGAAGCAGCTCCAAAATGAATCCCATTTGAAACCACTTGTCTAAGAGATTTATGTCACTGTGTCTCTCTTATGTGGGTGGCTTTGGATGTATAGGCACAAGGGAATAGGCCTTGGAGTTCAAGAGACCTTGTTTCAAATTTTAACAGTATGTGATCTTGGCCCAGTTGCATGATCTCTTAGATTCTTCATTTATAAAATGGGGACATGATACCCAGGTCTGCAACATTTCCTGACTCCTGGTCACCATTCATAATGTAGTATTCTGTGTTGTGTACTGGGGGTACTATTTATGTGAAATACAAACCTTCTGGGATTATACAAAAGCAATGCTAGTAAGAATCTAACTCAGTGAACTTTTCTGAGGATTAAATGACATAATAAATGGAAAGTACCTGGCACAGTGTCTGGTGCAAGGCAGATGTTCAAATAATCTCTCTGGGAATTGGTAAAAAGAGTAGTTAGTAAAATTGTTAAAAGTTGAGATGAAAAGCTGAAAAAGATGGGTGAAATTTAACATATTGGAGAAGGTGATCATCTGTGAAAGATTCAAGAAGCTTCTTCCCTTGCTATAAAAATTTCAGTTTTCGGTTAGGTAGTTTGAAAACAAGTTCAATAATACTTCTACTTTATGTGTCTTATAACCAAATACAAACACTTAAATTATTGAAAGTCAATCTTCATTTGTAAAAATAAGTCAATATAACCCCATTAATTTCTGCTAAGTCTTATAAAATTAAATGACACAATTTGGAAGATATATTTTCTAACTTTAAAAGCCCTAAACTATTTGGAATGTTTGTTTCAGCTAATTCCAGAAATCTCCTCCTTGACCTGGTTTACCACCATTGTGCCTTTGGTCTTGGTGATAACTATGACAGCTGTCAAAGATGCCACAGATGACTATGTGAGTATTTGCTCTTGAGCATTCTTGAGGTCTCAATTTCAGTTATGGCTTCTCAGAAATAGATAATGAAGATACATTTGAAATTTTGAATGAAGTTATTTTGGTCAATATCATATAAAGCTATTTTGCTATTTGTTTGATGATTAATACAGGTACCATAGAACCAGAGCCTGTTTAAAAGCAAGAGGGTTTCAATAACTAGATTCACTTTCTTCTTTTATGGATGAGAAAACTAAAGCCTAGAAAGAGCTAATGATTTGCTAATAATATGACCAATTTGTGGAAGAGCAGAATTAGAAATCAACCTGCATTCACTCAGTGAAGTGTTACTTATTCTTTATCACATGTCTTTGTTTAAATTGTGAGAGTTGGTAAATATTAGGTATTCTCATACATGCTTGTCGTTACATTAGAAGTTACAAAGTCAAATATAGTTGACCCTTGAATGATGTGGGGGTTAGGGACACCAATTCCCTGTGCAGTCAAAAATTCGTGTATAACTTTTGACTCCCTCAAAATCTTTACTAATAGCCTATTGTTGGCCAGAAGCCTTACCAATAACATAAACAGTTGATTAACACATATTTTGTATATTTATTATGCACTGTATTCTTACAATAAAGTAAACTAGAGAAAAGAAAATGTTATTAAGAAAATTATAAGGAAGAGAAAATATATATGCTATTCATTAAGTGGAAGTGGATCATCATAAAGGTTTTCATTCTTGTCATCTTCATGTTTAGTAGGCTGAGGAGGAAGAGGAAGAGGAGTGGTTGGTTTTACTGTCTCAGGGGTTGCAGAAGCAGAGGAAGGGGAAGCAGGAGAGCAGGCACACTCAATGTAGCCTTTAGAGAAAAAAAAATCTGTGTATAAGTGGACCTGTGCAGTTCAAATTTATGTTGTTCGAGGGTCAACTGTAGCTTCAAAAGTCAGGAAACTAATGTAAATAAGTCAGGTATACGGCAATAGATAGTTTTAAAGTCTGCATAACCCAAAGGAAGTAATTCTCAGTCAAAGACAAAACACAGTCTTGGGAAAACCAAACATTCTAAATCCAGACAAATTATATTTTCATCCTGAGTGATTACATGTGCCCCCTCAATAACTGTCTAAGCCAATGAGTTACAGGTTTATATTCCTAGCCCAAGTCACTCCTCTGAGCTCACACCTATATTTCCTGTTGCCTATTTTTAACCTATCTGTATCTTTAAAATGGTTTTCTTTTAGACAGCATATATAGTAGGGTAATAATTTTTAATAAAATCTGAAAATCTCTACCTTTCAATTGGAATATTTAACCCATTTATGTTAATATAATTATCATTATGATTAGGCCATCTATCATCTTGCTGTTGCTTTCTATATGCCCCATTGGCTCTTTGTTCTATTTTTCTCTGCCTACTTTTAGATTAATTGAGTATTTTTTTTTGTGATTCCATTTTATCTTTATTATTGGCTTAACAGACATACTTTTTCATGGTTGTTTTAGTCTGTAATAGTCTATCTCAAGTAATCCGGCTTCAGAACCCTGGCACTTACTCACCACACCCCTCTGTGCTAAGCTATGTGGATAATGCAAAAATGAAAGAGACACAGAAACTGAAGTTAAAAAAAGCTTAACATTCAATAGAGGGAGATGGGTCATGTACATGAATAACAATAATATGAGATAAAAGTGGTGTGAAATTCATAATTTAAAAGAACCAAAGTGCTTTGGTTCTTTGAGGAAGGAAGATGACCTTCAGTAGCTAGATTGATAACAGAGGTGGGATATGTGAAAGAGAATTAGGGAAGACATTATGGAGAAAGTGGGAACCCACTCCTGCTAAGGGTAGTTGAGTATGGTAAAGACATATGGGAAGATTTGTACTTATCAAGTTGGTTTATGTGATGTTTCCTCATAGTTATCTTACATATAATTTTTTGATAAATCAACAATTTGATGCAAGTCACTTTAAAATAGCACACATACACACAAATAATGTACTTCATATATCATTTTTTAAAGAATACACAGGATACACTCTTCATTCCTTAATGAAATTTCTAGCCTATTTCATGGTTCACATTTTGACTATAACCTTTGAGGTTAGTTTTTTTTTTTTTTTTGAAACAGAGTTTCACTCTGTTACCCAGGCTGGAGTGCAGTGGCATGATCTTAGCTCACTGCACCTTCTGCCTCGCAGGTTCAAGCAATTTGCCTGCTTCAGCCTCCTGAGTAGCTGGGACTACAGGCATATGCTGCCACGCCTGGCTAATTTTTTGTGTTTTAGCAGAGATGGGGTTTCACTATGTTGGATTTTTTTTTTTAATTTTAATTTTTTTTTTTTTTTTGAGATGGTGTCTCGCTCTGTCACCCAAGCTGGAGTGCAGTGGTGCGACCTTGGCTCACTGCAACCTCTGCCTCCTGGGTTCAAGCAATTCTGCCTCAGCCTCCTGAGTAGCTGGGACTATAGGCACGCACTACTACATCTGGCTAATTTTTTGTATTTTTAGTAGAGACGGGGTTTCACCGTGTTAGCCAAGATGGTCTCAATCTGACCTCGTGATCTGCCTGCCTTGGCCTCCCAAAGTGCTGGGATTACAGGCGTGAGCCACTGTGCCTGGCCCCGGATTTTTAACAAACACATAGGATCCATCCACACTGATGAGTAATATCACATTAAAGTGGTTAGCGTCGAATGTTCCTGGAGTTTACTGATTCCTGTGAGGTTGCCATTGTTCAAGGTACTTTGGGAGCTCTTCTTATAGAATTGTCTTCTGAAGGTCAGTGTACAAGGTAGTTGTATGACTTAATGGCTTCACAGCTTTGGAAACAAATGCTACTTCTCAGCATAATCAAAAACCTTATCAACCAGACATGCTTTCTAAGAGTGGCTTTCTTATATTTCAAAACATAAGACATCTCATTATGTCTTTTCAAAGGACATAGAGCTCGATTCTCAAAGGATAGAGAACATTCTGGAGAACGGGCTATGAGCTCCAGAGGTAATTCTAAGAGAGGAAATTTCAACAATCATTTGAGCAATGGCATCTTTGGAGTGAATGTGTGGTTTTTCCATGTTATCTGATTTTTCAGGGAAATGGTACTCATTTAGATGTATGAGTTCCTACATATTGGCCTTAAAGGTCTTCATTATAGTCACACTTCATAGAAGAATAAATGGTAGAGTAGAAAGTATATTGGCTTTGGAGAAAGACACCTTACTACCCTACCACCTTACCTTACCATATACTGACAGTTTGACATGAGGCAAATGACTTAACTTCTCAAACCTTTCCTTTTCTGTATAACATGGCCAATGACACCAGCACTGTTGGAAAGACAGAATGAGATGATATGGGTAAAGCATCAGGTATAGAACCTGACTCACAGGGAATACACAATGAATGTAGCCCTCTACTCACTTTCTTTCCTGTGGAAGTTCCCCTCTATGACTTCATATTTATTTCTAGAGGAGAAATTGTCAATAATAGTCAGGCTGGGCTTGAAACTACCATTTCTAATCCTTCCAGGCTCCATCTACTCCAATATCAAGTCCTCTTGGTGAAACCTGAGCAGAAGTAGAAGTGGTTGCATCTCCCAGAGAGTGAACTGCTCAGCTTTTGGGGGATGAGCTGACTGGTCTTTTTCTGTGATGTTGAGCTGGTCAATTTAGGAGATTTACGTGACTAAACAAAAAGTCTCCTTTTGATTCCGTTGCAGTTAATGCTTGAATGTGCCTTCACTTTTGTGATGTTATGTGCCAGTTCATTAACTGGACACCTTCACCAGTCAGGGTCTTGGCAAAACACAGAAGTCACCCTGAAATTTGGTGGATTGGAGAGTTTAATAACGAAGGGATCATTTACAAAGGGTGTGGGCATGGAAAAGCAGCTATGACAGCAACATGGGTGGCAATACTACTAGAACTAAAGAGGCAAAGGAAGGAAGCAGTGACCAGACATGGAGATGTAGTTGAGGCCTGTTTGTAGCAGCTGCGGCTATCTGTGGAAGCAGCCATTGCTAACCCAGCTAGAAGAAAGCCAGGGGATAAATTCCCTCATTTCACTCTTCTCTGACCCTCGAATCTTCTGCCTGTACTGTCTGTTGGCCAAATCTTACCAGAAGTCAGAGGGCAACGACCACAGAGCCCAGCTTTTCATGGCACAGGGCAGAGTGAAGAATGCCATGTAGATATGGTGGAGGAGAGAATATTCAGCAACCCCTCCAAATTATGCACTCAGATCAAATAATGTTTCCATTTCTATTGTTCTACTGGTAGAAAGTTTTCATGTCAGTGGGTGACGTGACTTAATTTACTCCTTTACCAGTATTATAAACTATTTTTATGTTAACAAATGCTGAATAGCTTTGTTTTCTTATTTTTACTGGTAACATCTATTAACTTATACCTGCCATTCTGAGTTTGCACTGGGCATAGCATAATAGAAAGATTGGGATGGATTTGGGAATGCTGTAGAAAAAGGAAAAGAGCTGGTTGAAGCATTTTATATTTTGTGATTTTGACACAACATTTTGTGTTTAAGAAAAAAAGAAAACATTCTGATGATTAAAATCTATGAAATCAAAGTTTCTGTCTCCTGAACAGACTACCCTATTCATCTGTGCATGTAGGCTAATTTGCTGAAATAACTGTATTATAGCCTATTACTAATGGTATTACCATTTTCTCTATATTACCTTTATTTCTCTTACAGCTACTACCTGATCATGACATTTCACATAGAAAGACTTACCTGAATGACTCCTAATTTATGAGCATAGTAGGGAGCTCTTAATAGATTCTTTCAAGCTATATAAGATACTTACATTACTGGAGTATACAATAAGAAATACAATCATTTGGACATAAATCACAAATCTGCACCAAATGTGTTTCAGTATTGGATTCTAATTTTTGTTTTAAATGCTCAGTACTTCATAAGATCACTGTTAACAATTAGAATTTCTGGAGAATAAAAATTCATGTTGTTACAAATAACTTCTTGACTTCAAAGAAATCCATAAAACAGAAAGAATGATGTTCTAATAAAGCATTGAGTACACATGGGAGAGAAATGGAAGTCCCATTCCTTGTTAAAGACATCAAAATTAATACATGGTTTTCTCTGAGACTATAAGGTACAGTAGAGAGCATACTGTCTTCTTAGAAGCAGCTAAACGTGTGCGGAGATTGGAAGAGTACGTGGCTAGCCCTGTTGTTTCATTGGTGACATCCAGAGTGTAATGTAGTGAGAAGGGTTTTGATTTAGATTTAGAACATGTAGAGCTGGGTTCACAGTAAGCCCAAACAGTGTCATCTTAGACCAATGACAGCACTGTTTAAGTGGATGAACTCAAAGTATTGCCAGTGTGCTTATTTGGGCTGACAAAGTACCTTGTAATGTATTTTCTCACAAACACTTTGATTTTTCAGTTTCGCCACAAGAGTGATAATCAAGTGAATAATCGGCAGTCTGAAGTGCTCATCGACAGCAAGTAAGACATACGTTCTTTGGGTTATTCTGAAAACTTCTAGGACCCTGAAACAGCTCTTGACAATTGGTGACATTCTCTTTTAATTAGATATATGATTCTTTTTGCCCTTTATTAAAAATTGAACTTTAATTCCATTTTATCTTCATGGCTTTCTTTTATGTTTAGCAAATGCTTCTGCTACCCACTCAACTTTGACTTCAGATTCCTTTGGAGTACCTTTTGTGGAACACAGACACCTCTTTGTCACTTTCCATTTCTAGATCCAATACTATTTAGAATTGGTGCATGTGGGGTTTTGTATGTGGCAGATGTTTCATGAGTGTGTGAATTATTTAATTTGGTAATTTCTGGGGAATATTGTAGAGAGACTTCTGACACGTTACTGTATCAAGTGATAGTGATAAGAATTTTGTATTCACTTGATAGTGGAATTTAGATGAGCCACCTACCATAGTACAAATTTTTCATTGCTTTTATATTCATCCATCGATGAAGAAAAAGTATTTTTGGGAACAGTACTAGAATCAGAAATGCTTTAAAAACACATGTGTTTATACACAAATGACAGCAAAAACACCTCCAGAAAACTTAGCAGAGGTAATTTTAAAACTTCTTTCCATAATTTCTTACTCTCTTTTTCACTGTCCACCTCCTTATTTTTTTGCTAATAATAACATGTGGGAAAGTAAATTTTAATGATGTACTTAAATCTGGCAGTCAATCACATCAGGCAATGATTTTGAATCATTTGTGTACTGTGAAGAATGTAATTTTTAAAGAGAAAATCATAAAATGAATTAACCATATGTGAGGGAAAATGCTAAAGATATCAAGAGGGGCTAGGTAGCCTAGGAAATCCATGGTGATATTGAAGTAATCGCTATAACTAAAATATTGACTGATTACTAATTACATAATGAATACCTACAGTTTTTCTTTTGACTTGTTTTAGAAAATGATATAAAAAGGACAGTGAAGAAAAATGATCTCAATCTAGAACCATAGTTTTAGAGACAGAGCCTTGGAAAGTGTGATCCTGATGTGACATGGATAAGCCATAAAGGTGCCTGGACCCCCATGGTTCAATTCCAGGTTAACGGGTTTTGAATCGTTGCCACCACAGTGTGGTGTTAAAAGTATGCATTTTGCACTGAGAGACTTAAATATGAGTTTTGTCCTTCTCTGAATAATTCTGTGGTCTTGGGAAAGTTTTTAATCTCTGTAAGCATTGGATTTCTCCTCTGTAAGGTGGGGTTATAATGGGTTCTCTCCCATGGATGGAGTTGCTGTGAAGGTTAAAGGAGTTCTGTAAAACGCTTGGCCCAGTGTCTTGTGTGTTGTTAGCATTCTCCATGTAGTCTTGTTACTTCTTTAAAAGGCTCTTTAGAAGACAGAGTGTGTGTGGTTTTGGGTAGTACTGCTGCATATCTTGACTTTCTCAAGTCTGAAAGTTCTGACTAGGTATTAGATCTGATGTTAATACGTTCCTTTCCCAAGGAACATCTAATCATCAGTCTCATTACTTTGAAGTCTCATCTCATATAAAGTGTGTTAAAAGTAAATACACTTACATAGTGAATTTGAACTAATAACTCTAGCATATCTTTTATTGTCTCTCAAATTACCGGTTAAAATACCTGGATTGTGATAGATGTTGGGGCCTCTATTTGGAGGCCATGAGATTAATCCAGTAACTTAGATATTCAGAAATTTGATGACTATATGTCTCCCACACATGGTGGCTATCATTATCATTATCATTTGAAATAGTGTTAGTGTACTTTCTTGTGGTTTTATTTAGCTTTTTGTTAATTCCTTGTGAGACAGTATGTCTTTATAACTCAATATGGTGTGATGTTTTGAAAAGCATTGTCGCTGATCCTGTAAAGTTGAATTGAGAATGGAACGGAGTATTTTTTAGGATTCAGTGAAAAATCAGGCAAAAATGTCCATTTGAGAGATTACCCACAACCTTGAGCTCCCCTAGGGTAGGGGTCCTCTCTCTTGATGGTGTTTGTGTCCCTTGAGCCTACCACAGTATCTGTTGAATTTTCAAACTAAGCTGTAACAAGTGTCCTTGCAGAGAGGGCAACCTACAAGACGGGCTTATTCTGTTAAATTTTGCTAAATCCCATCATTAGCCAATTCCAGTGCATAGGATGGTGGTTTCTGTAGAATGTGCTCAGGCTATGGAGACTGGCTTTTCACTTTTTGGATTTTGAGATACTGGGGAAATCAAATGGGCTTAGATCTGAACTAGTACAAGGAGTGTTGAGTCCTGTGGAGTTGGTGGTTATGGAGGATAATGTTGGGGTTCTGCCCAGATCTCCCTGTCTTCCTGTACTCATCCCCAAGCACCCATGTATATTACTTCTAAGAGCTTGCACCTGCCACTTTCTTCATGGCATGGCCCTTGGGATGTTGGACCCGGTGACCAATTGGGGCAGGCACGTGAAACAGCAGCTCCCCTGCCTCAGGTTGGACCAACTCTGAGGTGTAATTTGCACTCCTGAGTGCCCCTCGAGCTTGGGCTGAGGACAGGACTTGCCTGCAATCATGTTCTTGCTTGGTTTCTTTCCCTTTCCTGTGTTGGTTCTCATCTCCCTTCCCAGTTTCTCCTAGAAATACTTTCTTAACAAATCACTTGCTTGTGGATACTCATCTCAGGATCTGCTTCCAGGGAAGCAGGTATAAGATAGTAAATGCATAGTTAAGCCCATGGCAATATTAAGAGAAAATATTTTAAAAGTGTTTTGGCCCTATCCTTGGCATCTGTGGGCCACAATTCAGGAATAAAGTAAAATGGCTGGAGGGGATCAGGGCCCTGGGAGTCCAGGTGTTACTGGGGTGGGTGTCACATTGGGTTGGGCACTGCCAGGTGCTCGTGGCTTCGCTTGTGTATTCCTGGCAGAAGGTCTTGGACTTAAGGTCTTCAAACTAGGGCAGGAGCCATTGGCATGTCCTGGAAGGAGGCAGGGCATAGTCGGCTTTGGAGAGGAGGACCCTAAAGGGAAGAAAGTGGGATGAAAGTAGCAGTCAGGAAATCTGGGTCTTTGTAAGTGATTACTGTGTGACTTTGGGCAGTTGATTTTCCTTCTGGGCTTCAGGTACCCCTTCTCCTGTGATCAGGAGCCAGGAAGGTGGGTGGCTACATTCAGATTCAACACGTTTATTGAGCAACTACCATGTGTTCGCCCCAGTGCTCCTACACTTAAGTCTCATAAAACCCTAAGGTGTGGGTAATAGTGCCCCAATTTTAAAGATGAGGAGATTAAGGCCCCGAAGGGATGACCATCCCAGGGTTTCATGGCAGGTAAGAATCTACATTAGAGTTCTATCCATTCATGATGCAATGTGTCAAGTGTGGACTTTGTGGTCTGATCAAGTGTTCTCTATTTATTTTATGTTTGAAGGGCTTTGTATATAATCATAGAAATATAAACATCATTATGTAATATATATGTAGTTTACCTATATGTTAATATACATATGCAAATACATATATACATCCACACTTTCAGTGCCTGGAGCATTACTCATTAACATTCTTAGCACCAAGTGAATTATAACGTAAACTTCAGCCACGATATAATTATGGAAGTCAAACCCTTCCCTTTTAACCTTCCTTTACAATTTCACTTTTTTTGTTTTCTTACTCTATTCCTTTCAAATCAGGATAAATCTTCTGCCTTTGCAAACTGTTGTAATATGTGAAAGTGCTTAAGAAATGGGTGTTCTTTTAGCTTTTGGTAATATCTTTTGATGACTTTTGTTTTAAAAGTAAGTAGCGGTGGCATGATTCCTTATTGTAGACGTTAACGTGACTGCTGCACAAGAAGTGCACATTCTCAGCCCTAGGCTACAAGATACTGTTGGCGAGTCTGCGAGTACCAATACATACTTAAATGTTTCATAAGAGGATGTTTCCTCAAGTCATACTAACTATTCCTGGCTACCATGGGAGCAACTGTGCAGATGAGGGGCAAGTGAGAGGGATCCTGAAAGTTCCTGCAGAGGTCACCTAATCCCATGCTCCTCAAACTGGACATCATATTAGAATCACTTGGGGGAGTTAAAAAATACCCACATCCCATTTACAACCCTGAGCAATTAAACGAGGGTCTTGGAGATGAGGCCTTGGTGTTTCTTAAAGTTTCCAAGATGAGTCTAATGTACAGATAGGTTTGTGAGCCTCTAATTGAAGCCATGTCTCTACCCATATCTGTCTGTTTATACTTATATTTTATGTCTGATTTTAAAAGACACTGAATGGCCAGGTGTGGTGGCTCATGCCTGTAATCCCAGAACTTTGGGAGGCTGAGAAGGTGGATAACCTGAGGTCAGGAGTTCGAGACCAGCCTGACCAACATGGTGAAACCCCATCTCTACCAAAAATACAAAAATTAGCTGGGCATGGTGTCAGGCACTGGTAATCCCAGCCACCCAGGAGGATGAGGCAGGAGAATCATTTGAACCCAGAGGGGGAGGTTGCAGTGGGCCAAGATCATGCCATTTGCCCTCCAGCCTGGGTGTTTTTTTTTTTTTTTTTTTTTTTAAGATTAAAAAAAAAAGAAACATGAGGAAAGGAAATCAATTTATACGAAAATGGTAAGCATCTATACACCATTGGTGGGAATG
>NW_012105331.1:1606035-1619089 GCF_000951045.1 Mandrillus leucophaeus
ATTAAAAAAAAAAGACACTTGAGGAAAGGAATTCCGTTTAATCCAAAATGGTAAGCATCTATACACCATTGGTGGGAATGTAAATTACTCAGCCACTGTGGAAAGCAGTGTGGATATTTCTCAAAGAACCTAGAACAAGACTACTATTTGACCCAGCAATTTCATTAGTGGGTATACACCCAATGGAAAATAAATCATTCTACCATAAAGACACATGCACACATATGCTCATTGCAGTGCTGTTCACAATAGCAAAGACATGGAATCTTCCTAAATGCCCATCAATAATGGACTGGATGAAGAAAATGTGGTATATATACACCAAGGAGTACCACATAGCCATAAAGAAGACCAAAATCATGTTCTCTGCAGCAACATGGATGCTGCTGTAGGGTATTATCCTAAGTAAATTAACACAGGAACAGAAAACCAAATACCACATGTTCTCACTTATAACTGGGGGCTAGTTATTGAGTACACATGAATATAAAGATGGGAACAATAAACATTGTGAACTACTAGAGAAAGGAGAAGGGGAGCAGGACAGGGATTGGAAAACTACCTATCGAGTACTATGCTCACTACCTGAGTGGTAGGATCATCTGTATCCTAAACCTCAGCATCACACAATTTTCCCATGTAACAATCCTGCACATGTATCCCCTGAATCTAAAACAAAAGTTAAAATTATTAAAAAATAAAATAAAATGATAAGCATAGTTTTTCACATAATAAATATTTTAAAAAGCCGAGGATTCTCTGTTCGTTCTTCTGGGGTGCTACCACCCCTTCTTTGTGTCATTATTAACAAATAGAGTCTGTATCACTTCTTAACATTTTTACTTCTCCAATGTCTTCTAAACTTAACATTTTGCATTAGAACAGTCTGAGATCAGATGCTTCAGTGCAATTACCCTTCATTTAGTCGGGATATTTCCCTGACACTTTTAGATTTTAAATTGTACTTGACTATAAGCTTTTTGTGCAGCGTTCTACCTTATACTTTCCTGCACATTGGTAAACTTTGCTTCAATCTCTGAAGCTCTCGTAGGCCTGTTTCCATCAATCTTATTCATTTTTGGAAACTGTGTATATTATGGGGAAAGGAAGGAGCTTTCTTTTACTACTGCGGAGTATTGTCTCTGCACTTTCCAAGTCTGGTATTTCCAGAAGCTGCATAATTACATGAACAAACATACTCTTTCAGTAGGAACAACTTGTTTAATCAACTTTTCCAGTTTAATTGAGTGATGACTCCCATTGGATATTAGGATTTAAAATTCTGTTTCATTTTTTCTTTGGTGTATATTTTTTTCCTTTATAAAAGCAGCATATATTCATTAAGAGAAATTTAGAAAACAAGAAAAAGTGGAAGGAAGAAAATAACTTTCATTCTTCCACTATCCAAAGTAGTTATGGTTACTATTTTCTTATATTTCCTCTCTGTCTTTTTTTCTATGCCAAGATTTCTTATAATTATGTATTTACATTTTTATCTTTCTGCTTTTACTTTACATCATATCATTATGATTTCTTATTTCTTTATACATATGATTTTTAGGGGCTATATAACATTCTATCCAGTGCATATCTCACAATTCACATACCATTTCTCTGTTTGGCGTTTAGTTTGTTTTCAATTTTAAAATATAATTTATGTATCTTTCTTGATCTAGAACCAGAAATACCATTTGACCCAGCAATTCCATTACTGGATATTTACCCAAAGTATTATAAGTCATTCTACCCTAAAGACACATGCACACATATGTTTATTGCAGCACTATTTACAGTAGCAAAAACTTGGAACCAACCCAAATGCCCATCAATGATAGATTGGATAAAGAAAATATGGCACGTATACGCCATGGAATACTATGCAGCCATAAAAAAGAATGAGTTCATGTCCTTTGAGGGACATGGATGAAGCTGGAAGCCATCATTCTCAGCAAACTAACACAGGAACAGAAAACCAAACACCACATATTCTCACTCATGATTGGGAGCTGAACAATGAGAACACAAGGACATAGGGAGGGGAATATCACATACCAGGGCCTGTCAATGGGGGGCGGTGGGTAGGGGGCAAGGTGCGGGAGAGCATTAGAACAAATACCTAATGCATGCGGGCTTAAAAACTAGATAACGAGTTTATAGGTGCAGCAAACCACCATGGCACATGTATTCCTATGTAAAAAACCTGCACACGTATCCCAGAACTTAAAGTAAAATTTAAAAAAATAAACATTTGTTGACTTAAAAAAGTATAATACATGTAAATCCCCAAACAGTAACAATTGAAAACAATTTGAATATATTTTATATTACAATAATTAACTATATAGCATTTAAAAGTAAAGTATATAAAGTAGTAGTTCTGGTCTGTAGCATCTTGATAGCAAATTTGGGTATTGATTCAGAGGGGTGGCTAGCAGATCCTTCAGGCAGCTAGGAAGGACCTATTCCCACTTTCCTTGTACTTCCAGGTTAGAGGCATGTAGACCTATGGTCAAGAGATTTATAATTTGTTACTGTATTCTTGGAAACAACGTACCCAGGAAGGTGGTGGTAGGGGGGTGGATATATATGATAGTGCCTTCTGGTGGATTTTATCCAGTGTGTCAGTCTTGGGTAAGAGTGAATTATTACTCTTATTAAATATTCTCTTACTTTTTCTATTTGAGCACTTGTAACAAAAAAACCCAAAGATCATTGAACTCAGTGTATTTGCAGCTGACACACATTTTGTGTGTGTGTGTGCATCTTGTAAGGGGGAGAGTGAGATCTTGTTGATCACATGGGATAATTAATGTACCCTCAATTGAGTTATTCCATTTCAATTATGGGCTTAAAATTAGAGTGGTTAAACACAAGGCACAGGACCAACTGCCTGAGTCTTTTATCTCCAGCCCACCCAGATTATGTATACATTATGAGGGTACCATTGGGGCTAGGGGAAAGGTATTTTGGGTCTATAGGAACAGACTTGCAGATTTGAAAGGAGATTTTGAGCAGAAAAACTTGATTCTTTTTTTAAAAACAATATTAATAAAACACTTTTATGGGTGTAACAGTGACACCCATAACAGTGAGTTCAGAAGCAAGCTAACAAGAGTGGTCTCAGTGCTTTTTGAACTCAGTGAAGTGGTTTAAAAATTAATATTCAACTCACAGTAATACTGCTTCAAAAACAATTTTGCCTTCAATAAGTTAATTTCAGTTTCTTAAGTCTTGGACTGATCATTTCTTGGGCAGTTTCTGGTTCTCAGCTTTGCAGATGGAAGGGTTCCTTTGCCAATGGGCTGGTTTCTGTATGTGAGCCGTGACATTATTGTAGTTCTTTTAAATGATTTTCCACTGTAATCAGTTATTATATTGCATGAATACAATTTTTAAGGATTGAATTTCTAAATGGTGACTATTTTCCCAAATGAGGTGCATCTTGACATAATAGGAAATTATAACACTTTCAAAACTCTGCACATGGGTTTTCAGTGGCATCTCTTAATTTCTTTTTAAAGTTTATGTGACCCAGATGTTAGCTGTTCTCTTTTTCTCTTCTTAAAGCTCCTTCAAAGAGCCCTCTCCCATAAAAGGCTTAGAGGACAAGGTAGAGTTGACTGAAGAATCTGTAGGGGAGAAACTTGAGGAGCTTTATTTCTTATACTCCTTAGTGTGAAATCCTGTTTCAACATTTTTCTTCACCAAAGTTCTCCTCCTCAGTTTTTGACCTTTTTAATGTCTCCTTCCCCCATTCTGTGCTCAGGGTAGCTGGCTCTATTCTCCCCTCTCTCGGTGTCTGGGGCACCGATCAATTAGCTCTTCAATGACTGACCTTTGCTGGGGGGCCAATTCTATCAAAGGTTATTCTGAGACAATGACATCCCTGCCACCAGCCTCCCAAAACTGGTATTAGCCATCCCCACCTCATATGTGTGCACCCAGAGCACCCAGTGCACCTGGAGTACCTCATGCTTCCTTGCACCTATTGCTGTCAAATAAGAGTCTGTTTATTTGTTCATCTCTTCCCCTAGACCCCAGACTCCTTGAGGGCAGTGACATGGGTCCTAATAGTCCATGTGTCCATAGCACCTAGCACAGTGGCTGGTACTCAGAAGTGTTACTTAAATATGGGATGGATGGGTAGGTGGATGGATGGATGGATGAAAACCATGAATCCCTGCTGCTACTCTCAATGCTCCTATAAAACCTCTATCATATCCCTGAGGAAGCCCTAGCACATGCTGATTGACACTGAGCCAACTGGATTATCGGAATGAAATTCGTCCTGTTACCAATAGAGCCTCTTAAATCTCCACTGCTGTTTGTGTGCTCTCCTCCATGAAGCCCTCTCCAAACTCAATTCCACTTCTCAATACTTAACTTTTCTTCTTTCCCCCTGCAACTCCATCATACTGGACTGAACACTGGACATTAAGCAAATTTAAAATCCAGTTAGTGTTTATTGTGAAGGAATGCCAAGATTATGGAAAATATACTTTACTGCACCATAGACAGTAAGTTCTCACTTAACATCGTGGATAGGTTCTTGAAAACTATGACTGTACGTGTAACGAAACGTAACAAAATCAAGTTTTTTCTCACCTATACTATAATAAAAGACTTTGAACTCAACAACGTTATTTGAGGACCTGCTGTATGTTGTTTCACTTAAAGTCACAGTTTCCAAGAACCTATCAGCAATGTTAAGTGAGGACTTACCATATTCTCCATTAGAAAATACCATCAACTTTCTTCACATCTTGAAAATCTATTCTTTCTCCATCATTAGAATCCATTACCTTCCTTCTTCAATATTCAGTATCACTCTCAATTATATTTCCCAGTCTTCCTCATCTCACAGCTCTTCCACAATACCACTGCCAGAGTCTTCTTTCCATATGTTGCTGATGATGTTACTTTTTACAGTAACCCAAATTTCCCAGGTCCGTTTGAGTCCTTAGATCTAATTTAGACATCATTACTCTTACTTTCTATGCTGTCTACTTCTATCTTTTCCTTTTCCTTCCAGTATTGCACATCTAATTCTTATCAAAGATCAGTAAGTAGAGAGAATTAGAAAATGCCTAACATGGAATAAGGAAATAGATCTCAGTTTTTTAGAAAACTGGTCAAGTTTAAAAACATTCCAGTGCTCCTGAGTTACAGCTTCAAAGCACCATTCCCAACCAGGTTCCCAAAACCTACCAAGGTTTTTTACCACCCAGCATTGTTTCATCTACAGAGCCTGTATACTGACAAGAACTTTTGAGAGCTGTACGTTCCTAATGAGATGAGTCATTTTGCTCCGCACCTTACCCAGAAGTAAAAACAACAAAATGTGAGAGTATCCTGGCAATTCTACAGATAAACCTATCCTGTACCATATACATATGATTGCATTATATTTGGGGAAAACATTATATCTTATTAAACTCTGTATCCTCAGCATATTGTAGGTTGGTGCAAAAGTAATTGTGGAATCACTTTTACTTTTGCACCAACCTAATAGCATTCTGCCTGACACAGAGTAGGCAGAGAATAAGTGTCTACTGAGTGAAAGAATGAACAAATGAACAAACATAGACCCTCTCAAGTAAAAACTAAAAACAAGTGAATATTAGTCTTCTAGGGCTGCTATAACATGTCACCACAAACCATGTGGCTTAAAAACAAACCATCACGAACCAACTGCTTTAAAACAACTTTGACTGGGCGCGGTGGCTCACGCCTGTAATCCCAGCACTTTGGGAGGCTGAGGCAGGTGGATCATGAGGTCAGGAGATCGAGATCATCCTGGCCAACACGGTGAAACCCCGTCTCTACTAAAATACAAAGAATTAGCCAGACTTGGTGGCGCGCACCTGTAGTCCCAGCTAATTGGGAGGCTGAGGCAAGAGAATCGCTTGAACCCAGGAGGTGGAGGTTGCAGTGAGCCAAGATCACACCACTGCACTCCAGCCTGGCAACACAGCAAGACTCCATGTAAAACAAAAAAACAAAAAAACAAAAAAAACCCCCAAAAAACAAACAAAAAACTAACAAAAAAGCCCGGCAGAACTTTATTCTCTTGCAGTTCTTTAGGCAAGAAGTCCAAAATCAAAGTGTTAGCAAGGCTGTAAACCCTCTGGAGACTCTAAGGGAGAATCTGTTCCAGGCCATTCTGCTAGCTTCTGATAGCTTTAAGCATTCCTTGGCTTGTGGCTATGTAATTCCAATCTCTGCCTCCACCTGCACATAAGCTTCTTTTCTGTGTCTCTTCTTTCCTTCTCTTCTCTCGTAAAGACACTTGTGGTTGGGTTTAGAGTCCACCCTAATCCAAGATGATCTTACCTCAAGATCTTTAATTTAATTATGTCTGCTAAGAGCCTTTTTCCAACTAAGATCATATTCACAGACTCTGTTGCAAATACCTTTGTACTATTCAACCATAACAGTAGGATGTAGTATAAAATAATATCAATTATTTTTAAAAAGGAATATTGTGTAGAGAAGCAGAGAGGAAAAAGAAGAGGAGGAAGCAAAGATGGAGGAGAGGGAATCATAAAATGCACCCACAAATTAATTGTAGTTAACTCTGATCTCGGTAGCAAGATCAAGGGCGATTTCTATGTTTTGTTTGTACTCTTCCAAGTTTTCTTAATTTACTACCGACACCAATTAAAAATGCATGGAAGAAATTAACCCATTGAAATCATGTCAGGAAGTGTAAAGCAAAATGCCTCTGTAGTAAAAATTTGCTGGGAGGAAAAATTGATGAGAAATACCCAACAAATGCTGTTAAAACATTTGTTTGGTTTGGTAGAGACAACCTTTGAGCTCTGAATGAAACCAAATAATATTTTGATCTCTTTTAGCTTTCAGATTTTAAGATCCTAAGAAAACTTTAGATTTTTAAAATTAATGTTCTAACATCTCCGAGGCCTTTGTGGTTGAGGTTTGAGTTTGTTTGTTTGTTTGTTTTTTCAAAAGAAATTCTGGATCTCCTCCCAATAACAACTGAGAAAAGATGCATAAACCTATTTTTTTTTTTGAAAAGAGAAAGAAAAGAGTTTTAAATGGCACATAGAATTTAGTGTATCTTTAACTTCCATTATCATCTAAGATAAATGCATCCTGGTTACAAAAGACCCTGCTATTTTGGTGATTCGCTGCAATAGATTTGAGTTCAGAGCTGAGGGAGAATCAAACTACTTTGTGTAATAAGGGGGAGGTGAGAGGGTGGGGAGAGCATTGGAGAACCCAGGAAGAGGTCAGGCCATAGAGGATGACTAGGTCTTTACAGGCTTGTTGAAGAGGGAGGCTAAGAATATGCTGGATGAAAAACGAGCCCAAATCCACCATCTCCTGTCCCTCCAGCTATGTGCTCTGGTGCAATGTGGTCCATCACAAGTACCAACTTCATATGCAGGCTGCTCATTGTAAGACTCTTGGGCAACACGGCAGTGAGAACCTCTGTTGTCTTTCTACCCCATAAGGCAGGAAGGTGTTGGGAAAAGTCTACTAGCCTGGTGTCAGGTGGCTGCGGTTCAGTCCTGCTCTGCCATGAATTGGCTACATGACTGAGGACCAAGGACTTGAGTTTTCTCATCTATGAAACAAAGATATTGGATACCAGTCATTTTCAAACATGTCTTTTTCCAATAAGCAGAACCCTTTTCAAATGAAATCTTATGTACAGTGCAGTTGCTCAGAGTGGGTGCCCTCGGCTGCCCTCTCACCCTTTGTGGTAGATCTTGAGGATCCCCCACAAGCATCACAGCACTGGATGGTACCTCTGCACATGAGGTCTGAGGACCGCCTGCATCTGAATCACCGAGGTGCAGATTCCTGGGCTCTTTCCCAGACCTCTTGAATTAAACTTTTTGGGTCTGGGACTGAGGACTGTATTTTTTAATGAGCACTTCTTGGAATTCTCATGTACATTGAAGTTTGAGTACCTTTGGGCCAGATATTTCAAGGTCCCTCTTAAGGTTTAAGTACTGTGACTCTGTGATCCTCTTCAACTTTGGTGTAATGGTGAGGAGCCAAAGAACGGAAGTCAGTGACTCCACCTGGTAAAAAGATTTAACAGAAAATGGGAGATTGGAAGTATGAGGATGGATTTGATGGTAATAGTAATAGAGATGACAGTGGAACAGGAGGGTAGGATATAAAAGTTACAAAATGGATTGGGTAAGGAAGAAGAACTTTAATCATAGAGTCTTCCAACAATGAAGATAAATCATATTCCAGATGGAAGAAATTGTAGCAGAAGGTGTCAGGAGACAATTCAAAGCATGAGGCTACTAGGGTAATGTCCTGACCATATTCCCACCATCTTTGTTTGTCTTGATAATAGCACTCTGTTATATCACGGCACATAGCGTCATAATGGTGTCCTTAGCTTTCATTTACTTGCCAGTCTTTATGGAGTGCATCCTGTGTGCCAGGCATTGAGCTAGATTCTGCAAATACAGGTCAACCCAAAAAGACATGTTCTGTGCAATCACAGAGCTTAGTATCTGGTCAGGGAAGTAGGCAATAAAATAGCCATGCTAAGTAGTGTATAATTACAAACCAAGGCAAGTGCTGCTAAGGAAAAGAGTGTGGTTGTAAAGAAGGGAATTTTTTGTGGGGGTTGGTAGAGGTGAGGTGAGGCAGTTTAGGAATGGGTTCTTTAAGGGAGTAGTACATTTGAGCGGAAAACATAATGATGACTAGGAGTTAACTAGGCAAAGGTGGTGATAGGAGTGGGAGCAATGGGATGAGAAGAATTCCAGACAGAGGGAAATCATGTGCAAAGGTCCTGTGGAGGGGAAGGAGGATGGTGATTATGAGGGACTGATTGACAGAAGTCCAGAGAATAAGGTGGAGAGAACAGCAGCAGCAGATAGGGCTGGAGAAGCCATCAGAGGCCAGACCCTTCAGGGCCTTCAAGCCTACATTAAGAGTTTGGGTCTTTATTCTCGTAACAGAGGGATTGTGTGGAAGGATTTGTCTTTGGAAAATCTCATACTTGCTGCATGGGAAGAAGCTAATGCAGAGGGGTCAAGATAGATATGGAGAGAGGTTAATTGCCTATTGCTATACTTGTCTGTCTGTCTGTATTACTGCTGTGACTTACTTGAGGCTGAAGCAATCTCCATATTCCCATGTAGGTGATATGCAATAATTACATGATAGTGGGCAAAATGCACTAAAGTGAATTAAATAAAGCCTGTTGGAGCAAAAGCAGAATATATTTTAGACTCCTCTTTTCTTCCCTGCCACTAATATGGGGCAAGGAGAAGTATTCATATATTGTGTGTTTGTGCACATTGCTGCATGTGAGAGTGTGAGGTCCTTGGATACCAAGCCCATCTTTACCCTAGTGTTCTGTGTTACTGGGAGTCTCTTGGGCACTGCTGGAAATTAACATGTATGGGACAGTGTCTGACACTTAAGGAAAGGGGAGGGTTTAGGTCTGCCTGGACTTCATTTCTTAATTAGCAGAGCTCAAGATATGATTTGAAGCAATGCTTACTGTTTCATTCGCAGCTGCCCCTAGGTTGCAGCACGTTGGGCAAGCCAAAATGTGACAGGCAGCCCTAGACACCCGGTGGAGAAGCAGGAATAGACCTGCTGGGGTTTGCGGTGGACATTTCCCTCACAGAGGCACTTTTTGAATTGCTTGGATGACGAAGAGTGTTCACCCAGCTGGCCTCAGCTGGTTACCTTGCCCCTTTCCAGGCATTTGTGTACTTACATGCTTTCCCCTTTCACACTGCTAAATTTAAGGCTTCATTTTCAAATCAAATGCTCGTCTGGCTGGCTGCCTCAGAAATCACATGTGGAGCGCTGAGAGACCCAGGCAGGGGATGGTGCCCTTGGTTTTGGAGAGTAGGTCTGGAAACCATATGAACTGTAAATAGTTTCAAAATGTGAAAAAAATTTAAAGCTCTGCCAAAAGGGAAGAGCTGAGGTTTTTTTCTTTCTAGGCTCAGTTATTAAGTATCTGTTGGAAATTACCTACCTCTATCATACAATCTGTTTACTCTCTCTGTCCGTCCAGGGTGGACAAATCCAGACTTAACCCCCATGAGAACTCAGCTCTGCAAACGCTTGCTTTATTAGAAATAAGTTTTGGGGTCACAGAACCATAGTTAAACTGCTAGATACATAATTTTTAAGGGAATTTACTTTTTTTCATTTAATCCTTCTTGAAACTTGAGTAATACAAATATCTTAATATTTTTAAAAATAATAGAACTTAATTTTCCAGTAAGAACAAGACAAATAAAACATGAGAAAACGTACATGGCTTCCTTAATTTGCACCCCATCAGATAACTAACGTGCTAGAGTATCACTTCTCATTTTGAGAAATACTTTTCAGCGTATGTCCTATTTTCTTTGTTGGACTTTCTCATTTTCACCTGATCCTTCGTTATAGTTTTAAAAGACTTTTTTTTTTTCTGCCTTTGGTCTCAATTTTTGTGGGTGCAGAGGCGAAGAGATGCTGTCATGCTTTTCACACTAGGATAGCAGGGGCACTTTTCATTCTGTTTTGATGGATAGCTTTAGATTCTTTTTTCTTGCTTTCTCTGTATCTCATTTCTTACTCTCCTTCTAAGGATGATGAAGGAAGAACATTGGAATTGAGATCTAAAGAATGATAGGAAAACAATAAGCAACGGAGGCCCTATTAAATAGGGAACATTTTAGGGTATTAGATGCCTAAAAATGTAGGGATTAGAGTTTATGCAGACAAATATGCAAAGGACTGTGGTATAAATGCTTGTAATTGGCCTGCAGATTTTTTGGTGTTAAATTTCAAATCTGGTACTGATAATATCAAACTAATAAAAGTTTTACCCAAATGTACCTAATTATGGCCACAATCACTGGCACGAAATCTCCTGATTAACCAAATTGAAAATATCGTTCCCAGTAGTGGCTCTTGCGATTAAGAAAGGAATTCAGAAGAGAGAAGATTGGTTATACATATATTTAGACATATTTTTACAGACTATAAATAAGACCATAAGATCTTGAAACCCCTTGATAGCTAGAAAGCAGAGAGGGCTTGGAGGACTATGAGGCCAGCCTGTCATTGCTATTAAGCAGAAAAACTTCATCCTGGAGCTGGGTGGAGCATATAACTTAGAGTGTTTTCCAGAAAGTAATTAAAAGGACAACTTTCTGGCAGAAAGTTTTCATCTTCCTAATAGAGAAAAATGGAGTCTACTCCAGGCAAAAAATCATCATATAGATACATCCAGGGAGTAGAAAAACAACCTAGAGACTTTGGGGTTTGAGTAGTGCCAATGAATAATGAAGGCATTGCATTAGAAGGTCTTTATTATTTATCTTATTACTAAAATATGAGAAATGGAACTGCCATTTGATATACCATCCCTGAACCCAAGGCTTTCCCCCATTCCAGGGACTTACTGTGGTCAACGAGGCACGGAGAAACAGATTTAGGACCTTTACCAGAGGCCAGGTTTACCCAGACCTGATGGGTTTGGAAATAGAGGATTTTTTGGGGCACTCTAGTTCATGTCATAGGTTGGGCAAAGGGAGGGTATCGCAGTTCCTGCTTACACTCTAATCCTATTGGCTCGAACTGGAGAAAGTGATAGGGCTCAATAATAGAGCCATTTTTCTTGGAGTCATTTGAATTATTGTCCCAGCATTAAGAACAGACATAGCATGGATGCTCTGAACCAGAGGAATCTTCAGGTCTATCTTATTTCTGCAAATACTAAGTATCTCCCATGTACCAAAGATGATTAACATAGCATTTCTGTTTTCACAACTCACAGTTTGTAGGGGAGGGAGACAACCAAGTTTTTAGTTTCAATATAATGTATAAGAGGATGGGTGTGTTGATGGACCGCAATGGAAGCACTAAAGAAGGGGTACTTAGGCCTGTCTGGGGAACAAAGGAGGCTTCTGAGAAGTGAGTTTTTATCTAAAATTCATCAACTAAAAATGTGAAAAATTCAGAAAAGTAAAAAGGTCTACTTTTTAGGGAAACGTATTATCCCTTATTGTTGCATTTTTTTTTTTTTGCAAATATACGTATATGCAAAAGAGCCCATGCAATATATGCAATCTTGTTTTCCACTTTTTTCTTTTGGAAAAAAGTTTTTCTCTATTTCTTTTATTGTCTAAACCATTATCCTTTGCCTTGCAATGATTCATCCTGTCCTTACCCTCTTCCCATACGTTGTCATTAGCTTTGTTACACTTTCTTAGGGTCTTCTCAGGAGACATAGCCATGTGAAACTATTACTCATGTCAGCTCTAGAACTAAATATGCTATGCACACATTATGAGTGACCACATAAATAGCTAATCTGTTCAAATATTCATTCACCAAAATGTGTTGAGCCCCTACTATGTGCCAGGCACTCTCCTATGTACTAAAGATACAGAAATGAGGAAGCTAGATAAATCCCTGCCCTAGTGAACAACATTCTAGTGTGGAAGACACATAATAAACAAAATGTAAATAAATAATAAGATTTCAAGTAGTTGTAAGTACAACAAAGAAAATAAAATAGGGGAATAGGATAGAGAGTGATAGGGTGGGAGATGAGGAGATGATTTTAAAGAGGGTGGCCAGAGAAGGCCCCTTGAAGAGGTGATATTTGAGCTGAGAGGCAGCTAGCCATGCCAAGATCTTGGGTAGAAGAAACAACAAGTATAAAAACTCCAAGGTAGAAATGAACCTGACAGTAAGATGTCTACTGTGGCTAGAGTATTGTGATAAAGGGGAGTGCTGAAGGGCTGGCAAGAGCCAATTCCTAGAGGTAGTGATAGAGAATTCCAATTTTATGTTAAATGTGATGAGAAGCCAATTGGAGGGTTTTCAGCAGGAAAATTATATGAACAATAAAAAGATTTCTCTGGCTTCTATGTAGACAGTAGACAGCAAAGGGAGACAAGAGCAGAATGACAGTGACAAATTTTGTTTTCTACTCTTGTCCAGGTATGATAGTGATGCCATGGACTTGAATGTTAGCAGTGAAGGACACAAACACGAGTAGAATCAATCTTTCTTTCTTTCTTTCTTTCTTTCTTTC
>NW_012105331.1:1619139-1664324 GCF_000951045.1 Mandrillus leucophaeus
TGATAGTGATGCCATGGACTTGAATGTTAGCAGTGAAGGACACAAACACGAGTAGAATCAATCTTTCTTTCTTTCTTTCTTTCTTTCTTTCTTTCCTTCCTTCCTTCCTTCCTTTCTTTCTTTCTTTCTTTCTTTCTTTCTTTCTTTCTTTCTTTCTTTCTTTCTTTCTTTCTTTCTTTCTTTCATCATAATCACCATCACTCATGGATTTTCAGACACACATGCACACACAAATAGAACAGTACAATGAATCCTTTTCTATGTATTACCTAGCTGCAGCAACTTGCTATTCTTGTATACTTGTATACTTCTTGCTATTTTGTATCCATTTTTATTTTTTTTTCTGGGGTATTTTAAAAGCAAATCCTATATGTCATATTCTGTTATCCATCAATACTTTAGTATTTATCTTGAACATATAAGGACTTAAATATATTTAGCCATACTACCATTACTCATTTGACAAAATAGCAGTAGTTCCTTAGTAAATATCTCCTAGTACTCACAGACTGAGATGTATTTTGAGGGTAGAGGCAATAGGAATATTGCTGTACTGGGTGGGTATGAAGAGAGGCATCAGGAAACCTAGTTGTTGGCTGAGGTTCCAAGATGGAGAAAACTGGGGAAGAAGCATGTGGTGGTGGTGATGGTTGTTTACTGCCTGGTCTAGGAAACCAGAATTCTATCAAGATATTAGTCATTCTGTAGTTGCATTATTGAAGCTTAGGGGAGAGATGTGGGCTGAAGATATAATTTAAAAGTCGTCACACTTTGGGAACCTGAGGCGGGTGGATCACCTGAGGTCAGGAGTTTGAGACCAGCCTGGCCAACATGGTGAAACCCCGTCTCTACTAAAAATACAAAAAGATTAGCCAGGCATGATGATGGGTGCCTGTAATCCCAGCTACTTGGGAGGCTGAGGCAGGACAATCGCTTGAACCTGGGAGGTGGAGGTTGCAGTGAGCCGAGACTGTGCCATTGCACTCCAGCCTGCCTGGGCAACAAGAAGGAAACTCCGTCTAAAAAAAAAAAAAAAAAACAACTCATCCGAGGCTGATTACAGTGGCCTATGCCTGTAATCTCAGTACTTTGGGAGGCCAAGGCAAGCAGATCACTTGAGAGCAGAAGTTTGAGACCAGCCTGGGCAACTGGGCAAAACCCCATTTCTACTAAAAATATAAAAATTAGCCAGGCATGGTGGTATGCACCTGCAGTCTCAGCTACTCAGGGGGCTGAGGTAGGAGGATTGATGCCTGGAAAGTTGGGGCTGCAGCAAGCAGAGATCATGCCACTGCACTCCAGCCTGGGCAACAGAGACCCTGTTTCAAAAAAAAAAAGGTCATTTGGCCACCTAGGATGAAGATTCTGGGCCCTACATAGTGGGGAGAGGAGCTCTAACTCTCAGATACTCTAAAGCTTGAAGATGGGCAAAAGAGAAAGGGCTGGCTAAGGGCATGAGAAGCAATGACTAATGAAATAAGAGGAAAACTAGTTGTATGTTCTGGAGTTAAAACAAAGAAAGGGTTTGAAGAAAGAGGGGGTGGCCAACTGTGATAAATAAAGTGAAGACTGAGAACTGATCATTGGATTTAGTAACATACAGGGTGACCAGAGAGGTTGTAGTTGGAAGGATGGAGACAAAATCCTGATTGGAGAAAGCATGGACAGTGAAGAAGTAGAGAAAGTGAGTGCAGATAGCTCCTTTGAAGACTTGAAATCAAAATCAGAATGTGCAATCCTTATAATGAAGTGCTTCATAATAATAAAAAATAGCCACAATATTTTAAATGTATATATTTTACAGTTTACGAAATGCTTTAATGAATTTATTTCATCTGAAAGTGTTTAAATGTTAGGTGGGTTATGGTATTTTAAAGACCTCAGTTTTCTGAATAAAGACATTCTGAGGGGTTGATAAGAGCCAGTTTTGGTAGGTCATGGCAGGGAATTCCAGTCTCAATCAATATCTTGCCTGAAGGCTGGTTGGTGCTGAAGCTTGGACTCCAGTGCATGTTTTCCAGTTCTACAACACATACTCTTCTACTATGCTGCATCATTTCCTTCATAAACAAGGGGGCCAATGTTCTCTTCTTTAAAGGTATAAAAGTTAAATTCCAATTTCTGGTCCATTCTGAATAGAATTTGGTTTCTGCAAGTGTCAAGATTGTTCCTAAAAAGTCATCCTCAAAGAACAGAGTCTTACTATAAAATTTCTGGGTTTTTGTTGAAATGACCCATCAAGATTTGTCATTCATGGATTTACATTGCCTCAAACTCTGTTTCTCCTCATAATGAAGGTGCTGAGGGTGCAAAGCTGACGGTCTAATGACAGGAAGTACTCTGGTAATTGTAAGCAAGAAGATTTATCCTGGTCCTGAGAAAACTATGAGTGACATAATGGTTGAAGCTTCAGCGAGTAGAGATGTTTTACCCATGATTATAAATAAATCCTGATTGAAATCTGTTGGCGTTGATGTTAAGCCATGATTCTGAGAAGACAAGCCTAGAGGGACCAGAGTAATACAGTCCAGACATATAGTTTTCTGATGAGCTCACCATTTATGGGGACAAAACTTGGAATATATTGAGAAATGAAAGTTAATATATCCTTTATTAGACAGTCTTTCTGGTCTATCAGTTTTCTCACTGGGCTTTTGATGACAGCTGTATGGCAAACAATCTAACACTGAGTTCATTCTGAAGTGCAGGTATTCTTCATTGTTGATGGGAAGAATATCCACATACTCCAGGTATCAGAAGACAGAGATAGTTTAGTTGCAGTTATTTAAGAGCCAGACTTATATTTTTCCACTAGTCTCCGGGTTTTTTGATAACCGCAGTCTGTATCTAATTCCACTTGCAGCTCTGACACTCAGCATAGCGTCTAGATTGGAGTGGTCATTTTGTACACATAAGAGTGGTCTTAAACTCATTAATGAAGGGTGATGATACAGCATATGCCAGTGATCAACTCATTAAGAATTCTAGGGCCAAGCTCGGTGGCTAATGCCTGTAAGCCCAGCACTTTGGGAGGCTGAGGTGGGCAGATCATTTGAGGCCAGGAGTTCAAGACCAGCCTGGCCAACATGGCAAAACCTTGTCTCTACTAAAAATACAAAAAATTAGCCAGGTGTGGTGATGCATGTCTGTAATCCAGCTACTCAGGTCGCTGAGGCAGGAGAATAGTTCAAACTCAGGAGGTCGAGGGTGCAGTGAGCCAAGATGGTGCCACTGCACTCTAGCCTGGGTGACAGAGTGAGAATGTCTTTAAAAAAAAAAAAGAAAAGAAAAGAAAAAAAAAGAATTCGACTTATGTGCTATCCCATTTTTGAGGAACTAGGGATGATAAACATTACAACTTATTTTAAAGTGACATCTTGAAATTTTCTTAAAAAGTGTTTGGGAAAATATTACTGCTAATCTAATAAGTAAATTAACTCCTGATATTCCAGTGATACCTTTAATTGTACTTTGTGCTATAAAATCAGAAATGCTGTTTCCAGAATGTTAGGTTTTCTGGCCAGAGCAAACCACATCACACCAACACTTTTGCTTTGTGTTGCTATGGCTTGTATTATTAGTTGACATGTAAGGAAGCCAATATGTTTTTCTAGTTTAAGAGACATTAGGTTATCACTTAACTTGGCTCTGTATAGGAAAATTGGTTGAGACTATCACTAGAGGCAATGAAAAAATATAACATAGACCTTTTATCCTGGAACTAAGATATCCAGGTTTTCTTCTCCATTGGAAACTATCTTCTTTTGGGGTATTTGTTTCTTTCAAAAAGAGGAGAATTACTTGTGATTAAGCTTAGTAAGAGTGAATTCTCTGATTTTTTCAAAATAATGTATGGCCACTTAGATGAAGAGAATAGTTGATCTACTTGGCTAAGGTGATAGTACATTTTTTAAATCAAAATATGTTCTTCATGTAAGAAAGATTTTGGGAACAGTGATATTTTCCTATAGACATTATTCTTAGGATAGTTAGGTAGTCAGTGATTATCTGTAGAATATTTTTAATGGATAGATACTAGAAATGTATCTCCCAACTTTATTCTACTGTTGGTAAAGGAGGTGAATCAGATGACCTCAGATTTTATAGATTTGTTTTCCCCAAAAGTTTTAAACTTGGATGGGGGAAGCACAAAGATTCATGGCAACTTACCTGCATTAACTTTATAGTATTGAAATTGAAATGACAGAAAAGTGAAGCTTAGAATTAAAAAAAGGAATATTGGTTCACATCTGTAATCTCAGCACTTTGGGGGGCCGAGGCGGGAAAATCACTTGAAACCAGGAGTTCAAGACCAGCCTGGGCAACACAGTGAGACCTCCCCTGCCCCCTGCCCCCCAAGAAAATGTTAAAAATACATGAAGATGTCAATAGCAAATCTGGGAATGGGCTCTCAGTTTGTAGTGGATGTTTTGCTGTGCCACCCACATCCCCCCTTAGGACTGCAGAACATGTTTTCCCAGCTGTCAGGAGTGCTGCCCACATATAGCTTTCAGCTGGCAGCCCTCTCTGGGAATTGCCCTTGGCTGACTAGAGTGTTTTGTTTAAGGACATTCCTCCTTTTTGGGGTCATCCTGCATCCAATGACTGAATCATGCCATGATATAAAGTCCTGCTCCCTTTGATCCTATTCTAAAGGCCTGTTGCAGCTCCAGAGCTCTCCGTGGGTGTGGCTGTTGCTTTCACTGTGGCTGCATCAAGAGCCCAACTGCTCCCTCTGCCCAGCAGTGCTGCCTTCCTCTCTTACAGGTGTTAATCCCAAGGGAACTTGCCAATTAACCTCTTATACACAAAGCTCCCTCTAAATCTACTACCCAGGAATCCAACCTAGACCAATAGCTCTGTTTTCTCCAAGGTCAATCTAAGATATTTCCTCTAGCTTTCATAAGTGAGAACAGATGGAATAGTCTTTATCTGAAATCACTTTCTTTTGAATTCCTGTGGCTTCATAATCTATAGCCATCTATTGACAGAATCCTACTAAGAATCTACAGAAGATAGAGTCTTAGGAGGTTCATTTGGGCAAGGGTTTCAGTTTAGGAAAATGATGAAAGAGAATACATTTCCTGTACAACATTCAGCAGGCTTATTGTTCAGGTGAAACTTAGTGAGTTGATCATTTTATTTTCAAAATAGGAAGGCTAAATTGTGTGTCTATTTTTGCATCTGAATAATGCACAATAGGATTTATATAAATTAGGCAGGGCATCTGTAAGATTGATTACTTTTTCTCAGCAAATTGTTAAACTAAATTCTCCATGCTGTAGCACTACATCTTTCATCATCTCCTCTTATTTTCACCCTCCTCCCTGGCAAAATTGGTGAGAGAGCATCTTCAGCAGCTGACCAGAGACCTCCCTGTGTGATTTTTGCCTCAGCATAAGCATTTTGCTAAAATGAAGGGAGAAAAAGGGGAAACATCTGCATTCTTTAAAATAAATAGATTCCAAAGACATGAGCATTATGTTCATTCTCAGTGTAATGAGATCCTGTTCACCAGTCTGTTATTAGGGGATTAGGGCCAAGCTGTCTGTTTTCCTCTAGCACAGCTCTGATGGTGCTGGGATTGAAAAGAACCAGAAACTGCTGCTGTCCACTAAGTGTTTGTGTCAGGGGATCATGATTGTAAGCTGTCTTTGGATCAACTGGTTTTAAATGCCAGGAGTGTGCACTGTTGCCGTGATTGGGTCCTTTCAGCTCCTTAGGGCCCAATCTTTTTCTATATAGCTAATACATAATTACTCTGGGAAATAAAGTAAACAGGAACAATAAATATAGATTTATTAAGAGCATGAGCTTTGTAGCCAGACAAACTTGGGTTCTGGTCCTAGACCTGCCACTTATATGTGACCTTGGCAAAGTTTTCTTCTATTACTTCTTCTTTTTCTATTCTTCCTTCCAGTTGGCCATTAAAATACTAATATGTGTAATGCCAAAAAATTTAAACAGTACAAAAGAGCATAAAATAGAAATGAAGTCTCTCTTCCACCCCAATTTCTCTCTTCATTTTATTTCTCTATTGTCAACCACAGTAGTTTCTTGTGTATGTTTCAAGAAATTTTCTATGCCTATAAACATGTACAATATATCCTACATGCACTTACTTCTTTTTACATTACCTAATAATGTAACTAACAGCATATTTCGTATTAGCACATATAGACCTACCTTATTCTTTTCAGTGGCTGCACTATATTCCATTGAGTGAATGAACCATGATTAAATAAGTGTTTCATGGTACATCTATCTAATTCCTCTTGATGGACATTTTCATGGCTTCTAATCAATTTCTGTTACAAATAATGCTGCAGTAAATATCCTGGTACATTCATATTTGAGTACCTGTAGGATCAGTTTTCAAAGTGTGTGGTTATTTAAACTTTTGATAGATACTGCAAAATAAGGCAAAGATTGCATGAACCTCAGTGTCCTATTCTATAAAATGGGAGTCAAAACAATACCTATCTCTAGGACTGTTGTGAGGATTAAATGAGATAAGATACATGAATAGTGTTGCCAGATGTAGCAAATTAAAATATAAGACTCTATTTAAATTTGGATTTCAGGTAAACAATAATAATGTTTTTGTATAAATGTGTCCAAAATATTACATGGAATATATACTAAAAATAATTTGTTGTTTATCTGAAATTCAAATTTAATGAGGTGCTATTAATTTTATTTGGCACCCTATACATGAAGGGATCAGTACAGTCCCTGGAATGCAGTAAGCACTAAATAAACGTTGGATGCTATAATTCTTTTTAGGCATTCAGGCAAATGCTATCATTCAACAAATGTTTTTGGAAATGATGATTCTATACTCCTTAGTTTATTTATCATTCATTCACTACATACTTACTGAGTGCCTGCTGTGAACTAGGCATTGTCCTCAGGATGAAGTCCTCAGGATGAAGTCCTCAGGATGAAGTGGTGAACAAAACAAAGTTTATCAGCAAGGGAATACTTTTGAATGTTGTAGGGCCGACATATGCTTGAGATTAAAGAAGAAACCAAGCTCAGCATAAATGGATTGATTGGTTAATTAGGGGAGGTCAATTATATTGACCTTTATTATCTTCTGTCTCTAGTACCCCAACACTTCTGTAGCTTGTGAGGAAATCCCCTTTTCAGGAATCCATGTTGCTGGTGGGAAATCAGGAACATTAGAACATGGAAAGGATGACCTTGATGAACCCATTGAAAATCCCCTCTTGTTTCTTAAGCTTTAGCAATACACTTGCAATATTGCTTCCAAAAGTGTTGCTTAAGGTCAACACTTGATTTTCAGCTTCTGAAAGCAATGGTCTAGTGACATGGAGCATGGTAGGTGCTGCCTCACTCTCAGACTTTCATTTTCTCAAGGAGATTTTCAGCAAAGTCTAGCAGCTCTTACCTTGCTATGCCTCATCAGGAAGAAGCAGGTACAGACCAGTTTATCAAAAATTGTTAGTTGCAGTTGCTATCTCTTACCTCCTTTTCTTAGAACTCAGAGTTCTGAGAGTAGATGTATAGTGGTATATTTTTTAAAAAATTGCTTCAAATAATTCTAGTTGCTGTTCTGTGGCAGTTAAACTCCATATGTTTTATGGTGCCTTTGGAATTTAAATTTTTGAATTTTTTACTTGGATTTTGGCTTATTTAGCAATTGGCTTGTGAGTTTGCTAAGGTAAAGTCTATCTCATTATCCCATATGTATTTTTAAAAAAAACCTGATTCTAAGATGCATTAACTAGATTATGTCAGAGTTTTATACTCTGAAATAATTATATGATGCTGAAATTTGAGCCACATTTTAAAATCTTACAACTTCTCCTTTCTTTGCAGAATATTCATATACTGCAATTCATCTACAGGAGCTTTTACCTTTTGACAACGGCAAAAGCAAAGTTTGAAGGTGCTGAGTCTGTGGAGCCAGTATCACCTTCACAACCCAAAAGGCCATCCTATGTCCCTCTAGAAGAGCTGTGGTGCAAGATTGCTTTAAACACGAACCCTGAGAACAGCTGCATCACACATGTAGAGCCAGGGAGTGTCTGCTTTCATGTTTCAAGTTGGTGACAAAACCCAATCACCATACAGGCTAAAATTTTAGAAGTCTAGAAATATTCTGAAGATGAGTTTTAAAGCAAATAATTTTGTCTGCCCCTCCAGTGCTGCTGGGACATTTTTTATATATTGTTGTCAGTGGTGGTGGTTGTAGGTAGGACAAGAAAAATGGTTGGATTCAAAATATAGATTATTTAAATTCGTTTACAGGTCTTTATCAGTTTATGCTTATTCAGTAAGTTTGGGTACTTCTGTTGCTATGACCCTTAGTGCTCATTAAATGTATCTCTGAGTTCCCAGTTAAGTATAGTTACATATATCAATATTTAATAAGATAGAATAGGGAATAACATAAAAACTCCTCTGATTGTATTGTACATACTGATTGTTCTACAGGGATATATTCAAGTCAGAGGTTAAGCAAGGCATCTCACACAGCCTGTGGCTTACCAATATCTCCAGGCTCTTTTTCTGTAAACTCTAGTTACATTTGTAGAGTGTTACTTTCTCCTCTTTAAAATAACCTATTTTGTACTTCTTTTTCTTACTCTTTGTTCAGTTTCTGATAACTTTGTCAAGTCATAAGACACTTTCCTATCATGATCTTACTTTGTGTGGGCTGTGCTTTCTTCTTGTTAGGGTGCTGTCCACAAATCTGAAAAGTGTGTCCAATTGTCCATTGTACAGGTTATTGATGAAGTAGTTTGGATTGTGCTAGGCTCAGCGTCAACATCCAGGACTACTGCCTACTGTTTCTTGTATGATCCTTCCTAGAGCTTGTACTATACAAGTTGGAAAAATAAGAGTTTGGAAATAAAATGCAATATCATCTCAACTTCTTCCTGAGGCAGGTGCACTTTCAATAGAGACTTCAAGGCAATTTGGTAGCAGTGCAGTTTCCAAAAATGACACAATAGCCTTCTCCATCCACTCATGCCTATTTTTTCTGAGATACTGTTTGCTGAGAAGTGTCACTAAGGTGCCAGAGGAGGTGTCTCTAGGAGAAATTAACCAGCATGTAATTCATACCTGTAAAGATAAACGAGATTTAGAAGGCTTCCTAGGTTCTTCTATTGTTGTCAAACTAGATAAAGTTCAGAAAAGTGTAGCATTGGAAAAATGATTGAATTCTGGCTAGAGATGAAAATACTGCAATTGAAAAATTTCCAGAACAACATGTACTTGGATCTGTATTAAAGAAAAATTCTTTGAGTGTTTAGGCCAAATGATCCAGCCGAGTTGATAGTGTGAGGCATATTTCACAGTTGAATAAATATTTAAAACTATTTTCCAGGCTATAAAACAAGTAAATTAGGTTAATTTTTTTTTTAAAGTACAATGAAATTAACCTGTCCACCTCAACTTGTTGGGCAAACCTGCTCTACTCATCCCAACCTTTTCTCTTAGAAGGGAATCTCTGAGAAAGAAATGTGATGAAAACTTCCAAGTTAGAAAACAAAGCTGGTTTACATTTCAGGGAATTTCAGAAGGAATGATTAGCATCATGGTATACTGACCCAGGTGGTCTGTATCCAGAGGGCCGGTCTGATTTTGGGCAGCCCTGACTAAGTTGTCACCAGGGGCCAGATTCAATGGACACAATAGCTTTTCATAATAAACCCCTTTGAACTGGGTGGAGGGTGGGCTTGGGGCTCCATCGTATACATGAGCTGCACAGAAAGCAGTGCAGTAGGTTGACCGTGTTGTTCTCTATTCTGAGCTGCTGTCCTGTTAGAATACCACCAAGCCTGTCCTTCAGCCTCAGTGCTGGTTTGTAGGTGGTCCTTCTCATTCAGTCTTCCAAGGCTTCTTTTATCATGCTTTGTTGTTCTTGTCCTTTCCAGACTTTAACATATTTTTCCTGTTGCATTTTAGCTGTTGCTCTACCTTGCCACTGTCTCCTTCACTTTCTTGCCTCCAGTTAAATAGACTTCTGAGGCAATGGCAATGATGTTTCTGTATTAATAAAGAGTTTGAAAAGAATGTCGATGACTAAAATTTATTGAGATTTCATAGCTGCTGCATAAAACTGGCACCATGCGGGTGGTGGAAAGCGTGCTCAGCCAAGAGTTTAGCATTTTGAGTTTAGCCCAGGAGTACCAATAACTCACTGGGTATCTTTGGGCAACCACTTAACCTCTCTGGGCCTTTGTTCTCATGTTAATGTAAGGCCATTTTGAATCTAACATACTAGGAAAGTCTCGTCTGCTTCCTCTGTTATATGATGTTACATTGTGAATACATTCCCTTGGTTGTACTTCTGAGTCTTCATTCTTGAAAAAAATTAATTTTGTTTTTGTTTTTAGACTACAGAATGAAAAATGGATGAATGTCAAAGTGGGAGACATCATTAAATTAGAAAATAACCAATTTGTTGCTGTGAGTATTCAATATTGTTTAAAGAATTTATCGCAGATTAAAGTAGCCTATATACGGAAGTATTTACATTTGCAAATTTAGTAAATCCTTGCTAATCCAGAATAATTATCTTCAGTATGTATTAGTAAAAAGTCACAATTATAAAATATTTTAAAAGACATTGATTTATTAGTTTCAATAACATGGTAACTCACATAAGGTTGAGTGAGTATCACCTTGTGTATTTCCCTAGGGATCTTTTAAATTAATAGGAACAAAAGATTTTAAATTAGAAAACCAATATTTGATGTAAATAAGAGTTTTTAAAATGCTCCTGAGTACTTTAAAAAGTCTGTTCTCACATATTTTGTGATTAGTACTGTTAATATCCTGATTAGTATTGTTAATTTACAGTATATTTGAAAAAAACATAAGCTAGAGAAAGAGAAAAGATATGTTTCTTCCTTAAAAATTAAAAAATGTGTATTGATTGTGCTGAATTAATAACATATTAATTAATGAGATTTTACTTTATCAAATATACTATAATTTATATACTCAAGTGGCCTATGTTATAATTTCCTTAATAAAATTCAAGGGATTAGTCTAATCACTAAAATATATGCAACTAACTATAGTTCAAATTAAATTTAAGGTAATAAAAATTATTGAGATCAGAGATTAAAAATTCAAGTTATTGTTTATGTCAAATATATATTAGATTACATATGAAATTTTTTCTGTTGAGTGCTATTTTGTGTATCAACTTGAAACATTTTACCACAGGGAAAAAAATATGGCCCCAAGAGTTATTTACAAGACAACTCAGTTAAGACTCCTAAACATTCACTTTCAGAAGCAGTCTTCTTTCATTAATGCACCATCTGTGTATACTGAATTCTCCAGAACAGCCCACACTAAGGAGACTACTCAGTAGACTGGTCATTCACAAAAGAGTTCACACTTTAAGTAGAGAAGTGCTTATTTCTCTGGTAACCGCAGTGCTTTGGAAAATAGTTGGGAACCAAAAATAAACAAAAAGGTGTCGACAGCCAAAACAGAGGTCTCAAAGTCCACTCTGGGTTAAGCTCCTCATAAGTAGAACAGTTTGCCAGGTTCTCACTCGCAATCTATTTACTTTTATTTAAGCCGCAGTTTAAATTTGCTTGTCCATCTTGTTTTTCAGCTCATTAAAGATTAGAAATAATACCCTGGAAGGTGGTGTCTGTTAGAACATACTGTGTGTGGGGAATCAAGGTAGATCCAGTGTAAGGGCACTAGATGGGGAACTGGGTGAGAACTGAGGCTTTGCTCTATTCCTTCAGTGACAGCAAAGACTTTATCTTCTTTGTCTTTGGTTTGTCCATGTGTCAAATAAGAAGCTAGAGCACTACAGGATCTCAAAACTCCCTTCCATGCTGTGATTCTCTGTGTAAGCTGACACCAGACTATATGATTCTTGCAGGCAAAGCGCATATTGATTTGCCTGTTTTCCAACACTTGGTACCATGTTCCATCATCAGGGGCATTTGGTAAATGTTGGCTAAATAAATAAGTATTGATCTTTGTAAGAAAGAAGACAGGAAAAAAAAAAGAAAAGTGCATATAAATTTACAAAAATTCAGATGTTCTGGGTCAGTGGGATACCAGTAAACAGTATCTGCCCTAATTAAAGATTGCGTATATTCAGGATTCTTTGTCTAAGAAGAAAGGGCTCCAGGCAACTCATTCGAGTTCTACTCTCAGTTAAAATGATTACAATGAAAGAGTTTTGGTGCTTCTAAGTGGATAACCTTAACTTATAAAAAAGGGACATGTGGAATTCTAAGATGTGTGCATTCAAATGTTTTTGGCAATGACTTTAGCTAGATAGTGTCATAATAGAGAGGAATTAGCATAAACCTATATATGCCACACACTTAACTACCATATTATTTGGAACTGAATATTTCAGGGGCAATGCTAGGTATGTTTTTTACTTCCAGTATTCAGTGAAAAAAATGAGTCCTAGGAGCCCCATGAATGTGCTCTAACAAGGGGGAACATCAGACTGGACTCAGTCTGCTCATTTCTCACATTTTTAGGAGTGGGTCCAGAAAAGAAGCAGTCAGATCTATGTCTCAAAGCTTTTAACTCTGTGGTGCCTCATGGCCAGCATATCTAGGCTCCAATCGGCACTCTAGCCTTTATATTTGAATTTGTATTTTCCTTGGACTTTGTTTTTAATTTAGTTGTATTTTCTATATTATGGTATGTATGCTTACTTGCTATTGCAAAAGCATCAATGAAATGAAATACAGAAGGCAAGCACAAGTGCAATTGAAGAGCAGAATATTGAATTTTAATTAATTTAGATTTAAATAGCTACGTGTGATTTGTGGCTACTGTATTAGACACACAGATGTAGCCTTTTATGGTGGTTCCCATGATGGGGTGAGAATGCTTATTTTCCACTCTTCCTCCTGTTTTCATTTGGAGGGACGGCACCAAAATAACACTTTAAGTGTCTTTCATCCACTTGCTCTCTCCTCTCTCCTAGGAGTGACTTCTCGGATTGGTGAGTTTGGGAGCTGGGAGTGGTACACATGACCTAGGTGATGCTTCCTTAATTCTTATTCTTTTTGAGCTGCACCTGTGTGCAGAGAGTCCGTTCTGCTCTGCTCTTCCATGCCATCAATGTTATAGAAACAAATCCCTGTGGTGGGGGTAGTGGGAGGGCCAGGGAAACTTAGAGCTTCCAGCATATGTGGTTTGATACGTTTGTCTGATAGGGGTGAAGCCCATTTGGGCCACAGACCTAAAGCCTGGTCTTTATCAATAATAACAGCTTTATCAAAAAAAGATGATATTTTTATCTCCATTGTTCTCTGTTTGACTCCTACAAATGTAGTTCTGTTGGCCTAATCTTTGAATAATGGAGGATGGGAGTCCTTCAAAACCACCTCACAGCACCTCTTGATTAGATAATTTTGTTCAAAGTTTTCCCATGACTACCTACTCAGCACCTACAAAACCATTTTCAAGGGCAAGAAATTTTTTTTTAGGTGAACCACTGGAATCACTTAGAAGTACTAATATATCTCCCTGCACTCTGGTATGAGCTGGCAGGGGCTTCAGAGAGCTTGTATTTGGGGGGCAAAACTTATGGGACCCTGAAAGAGACCCACTTAGGAGTTATACTGAGGTGGATTTTGGGGGAAACCAGGTCATGAAAGTCGTGAAAACAATACTAGCATTTATTGACCATGCGTCACATGCCAGACAATATTAACAAGCACTTTCTGTGATTAACTCATTTAATCCTCACATTAGCTCAGTAAGGGCAGGTTATATAGTATCCTTATTGCTCTCACTTTACAGATGAGAAAACAGAGGCACAGTGCCATCAAATAGCTTGCTAGTGGGACATTCAGGAGTTAAGTCTATGTAATCTAGCTCAAGTGCCCCCACTTCTAACCACTACCATTTGCTGTTCCTGACTGCATTGGAAAAGTCATCCTCATTGACTTGAGTCTGGGCTACCAGCGTTAGGGGCTCTGGGCTTGGATGCTGGAAGCCAAGTGATCAGAAAATATGTTGTGCCCAATGCAGATGCATAACTTCTGGCTGTTCAAACTTAGAATTTGCAACCTGATTTATGTCAGTTCATCAGTAAACTTTTAAGCAAGGAAAAAGAACTCACCAGAGATTGCCAATTAGCTGGCATATTCAGAAGTTACTTACCTTTTTTTTTTTTTTTTTAGTGTAGCGAACCCCCTTGTTTTGCATTTGTATATACATTTTAAAATTCAAGAATACTTTTGGGCTGAATTGCCAGAATTCCTAGTTTTTTGGGGTGACCAGGAAAAATGCAGAGTATAATTCAGATACCACAAGGAGTTTGACTGGCATTAGAAGAACCAAATACATTTTGTTAGAAAAACATACTGCAGAATTCCTGATACCACCGGAACTCGGGCCATGGGAGCCAGGTGTACCTGTCTCCTTCACTTGACAGCAGTGCTCTTGTGTTGTTTCACTTTTCTTAGCTGGTGGTAGAAATAAAATCCTTACTGGGCATGAGTATATTTGAACATTACCAGAATTGAGTTGTTTAGCTTGTTTGAAAAGTCCTTCCTTTCCCTCCACAAAAAGGCATTCATAGAATTGTTTGAAAACCAAGGCATTCTTCTGATACAGGAATGGACAGTTTTACCCTTTGGAAATGATAGGGCTAGAAAGATTAATTTGACCTAAACTCCAGGTGTGACTGGAGTGGGCTTTTGCTCTTTCTTGACTCATCAGGGAATTTCATCTATTCTTTTTCAACACCTTTCTTGGACGCATTTTCAGAGAGGCCCCCCCCCGGCTTTTTTTTTTTTTTTTTTTTTTTTTGTGGTCTCATTGCCCTCATTGCTCTTTTAAGTTTTACAGCTTCAAGTCAGTTACTTGTTGTTCCAACCTATTTGCTGTAAATAAACCATCTCTATCTTTCCATCTCTTTCTGTGTGTGTGTCTCTCTCTCTGATCTATATCTAATTGTCATATTTATATGACAGTAGAAAGTGGGGGTAAAATATTCAGGCAAGGATTTTTTTTGACCAGAGGAACAGCCTGCCTGTTAATAAATTTTATGATGTCCATTATTATTCTCACACTTCCTTCTCTTCTTTATCACCATCTTTTTCTTATTCTTCTCAAAGCACTGTAATTAGGAAAACAATGATATATTTAGTACATATTAGTAACCAATATGCATTTATTGGACCTGAAATTTAAACTTTAAATACAAATGTTACCTATCACCATACAAAGTTCATTTTTAGAATCTCATTCTCATTTTTTGACTCAATACATGAGCTATTTTGTTTTTTATTTTTATTTTTGGATTATAATAAAAGATAATGTTGTAGATGATAGAGAAGATAAATAACTCTATGTGTGAGAATGGCCTGAAAAATAAAAGGAGATCCAAAAGTGTTCAACTTAATTCTACAAATTTATCTTTCCATCAGGTCATGGAACCACAATCCAAATATTCTTTCACCATTGTGGTTTTGATTTTTGAACGCCAACAAAGCAAAACAAAGCATAAAACAAAGTGAAATACTTTCTGTTTTTCATAGTTTTGTGTTCCAGTGATTTAGTAGCCCACCAGAGGAAAAGAGCATACATTTTGGGATCAGAAGTTCTGAATTCTAGTTCCAGCTCTGCAATTTAAGCTATGCGTGTCCATGAGGATTGCGTTAAGTCTCTTGGGCCCTTGGGTTCCTCAATGACTTTGGAAGGGCCATGGGCTTTACATGAGTTAATTTAGTTCTTCTGGTGGGTGTGGTAGAGTCTATTCCTCCCTCACTCCTGAGCCAGATATGACCTCCCCGGTTCCTCATCCATACAACGGGAAGAACACTACTCACAGGGTTAAGAGAGTAAAATGACACAATTATGAGAGAGGGTTTTATAAATCCTTAAATAATTGTATAGCTTTAAGGTGTTATCGTTGCTTTACATTTTACTTTATTCTTTAACTCAACAAACATTAATTATGACTAATGAACCTATGAGGACAATGCCTTTGGCTCTGAGGACCCAAATATGTTCAGTGCATTCTTTTCAGGTTCCCTCTAATGGGAATATTTGTTTTCTGTTACCCATGGAAGCTGGGGAAGGGGCGTTGTATTGGAAAACACTGGTTCCTTCATGGAGGACATAGCAGAGCCTCTCCTGGCAGAGCAAGGAGAAAAGGCACTAATAATTCACAAAAGAAAGTAAACATGGGGCATATAATAGGTGGTTCTGAATGGAATTAATGATATCCTGGCCCACCTGTGAGTTTGGATATTCATGCTTTTCCTTTCCACTTCTTTACTCCTGTTAGTCATTCTGCCTTGGGGACCTCCTTTCACTGCATCTAGAATCTTCCATGATGCCCTTCCTCAACTAGCAATCCAATGTTGCACTCTCATTTGCACTCCCTTCATAGCACTTTGTTAATAAGGCTCTTAGAACCCTTATATTCTGCCTTTATTAAACTATACAAATCCTTGAAGCAAAGAGGTTTTGAATCATTTTGGTATCCCTTGCAGTATATGCCTCATACTGCCCAGATTCAAATCCTGGCTCCTCCTCTTACTGTGTGACCTTGAGGAAGTTACAGAACCCCTCTGGGCCTTACTTTGCTCATCTGTAAAGTGGAGATAACAATAGGACCTGCGCTATAGGATTTCTGTGAACGTTAAATAAAATAGCACTTGTGAAGCTCTTATGACGGTGCTGGACACATAGTAAACCCTCACTAAATATCAGCTACATTATTTGGAATCATAAACACCTACATCTGGAACACAAGTTTCTGGATCAGCTAGGAATTGGGTCCCTGTAGGATTTACTGGAGGAGTCAGTTTGAGGAGGCCTGCTGTGAGACTCAGAGTCCTGGGGAAGGTGGGCCCCGAAATCCATGTGTTGCTCCACTCCTGGCACAGCACCTCTGGAAAGGGGTGACAAGGGATGAGCAGGGCTTTTTCTGCAGCTCTCCTGCCCTTTCCTTTTCACAATTATGACTGAGTACACTAGAAAATAGGCCTGCCTGCATGACGGTGAGCACATTGACCGCTTATCCTCCTGGCCCCCCTGGGCCTTCCCTTCACACTCCCTCCTCAACCACAATGAATTAATGCCTTGAAGGATGAGGTTAACAAAAGGGAACAGCAGGCCTCAGCAGAGGGACAGGGAGAAGGGAGGATAGATGAAGGGAGTGCAGCATGGCGATCACGGAGTAGGAAAGCTGGAGGAAGGTTCACAGAACATCAAAGAGAAAGGTGGTAACTGGGGAGATGGGCGGAGGTGGGGAAGGTAGGTGTCTCGGTCCCAGAGAGTACAGTGAGCAGGAACAGTTAGCCTGGAACCTGTGGGGGTCAGCCTGTGGGAAGCTGGGTCACTGCTCAGGAGAGAATCTGACCGCCAGATGGCAGTGGCGCCTCAGTCACATGTTCCTAGCCAGCTGTGTGCAGGGACTCCTCCCCTTGTTTACCATGGTGTGAGTGTCAATGCAGCCCTGCCCAGTCTTCAACAGTAACACTGGATTCGAGTTTCAAAGAAAAGCAGCCCTGGGTACAAATAGGCATCTTTCTCTATACTTCATAACTGTATTCAGTCACAGATTCTTAGGATTAGAGAATTTTGGATTTTGTTTCAAATGAGCCTTTTAAGCTCAGGGGAGGAGAGGCGCAGGCCCACAGACTGACTATTGAGCTCTTTTCCTGTTTAGTGCCTTGTGCCTACTCTTATGCATTGAAATTTAAATGTGGGAAGTAAGATCAAGGTGAATTTTCAGAAAACTTTTTTTTCCCTTTAAAATCAGGATGGGTAGTTTTTGGTCCAAGAGCGACATCACTTTCTTTATGTGGCTTTGCTCTGTTCACAGTGTGACAAGTCAGAAAATTTCTGCCTCAACAAGCTTCTGTGGCTCTTTGATTCAGAGTTGTGTAAGAGCCTTGGTAATGCAAACCCACTTACTCCTTTAGGGGCTGTCACAGGGCATTTTTCCCCAGCTCTGTTTTATTCCAGTCCCAATTTGGACAAAACCACACACACACACACACGCACACACGCACACACGCACACACACCCTATTTTTGAGTTGCAAATTTAAAAGCTTGAGACTCAAGAAAGTAAATTGATTCTAAATTTAACCCCCAAGACTCAAGAACAAAGCAATTCTAATGTTTTAAAAAACAAAGGTAAGAAAATTTCACAGATTTGGAATGCCAATCATAGATTCAGACATAGCTAGAAAATTGTTAGGCTAATGTCTCAAACTAAATTGCTAAAATTTAAGCCAATTCTTTTTAGATATTCAGACTCTTCAAAATTTTATAAAAATACTTATTTTTAAAATAAGTTTAGAAATTTGAAATGAAATCGATAAGAACTTTACCAATTTAGAGAGCTACCAGGATTCTAAAACTGAATTGTGATAGGTGATTTGCAAAGCTCAACTGGACATCAGAATAGAACTGATTATCTCTGAAAAACCCAAACTACTCAGTCTCTGATTTCTTCCCACTGCCTTTAACTACATTTTCTCTTCTGTCTTGCTCTCTTCCTTAGTCCCTACTTTATCTTAGCTCTCCTTTCTTACTTCCTACCATCTTTTACTTTTTTCTTACCATCTTTATCTCTTTCTTAACTTCCTTGCCTCTCTTATTTTTATTTTATTTTTTTAGTTTCCTCCATCTATTTCCCTTCTGTTTTGTCCCCATCTCCTTTGTCTGCTCCCTGTTTTTAACTGATGACACTAGGTAATTAAAGTTTGTGCATGTATTTCCAATTATTTATTGGAGAGAGTTTTATGTTAGTAATTATCAAAGCAAGAAAATAGAATTTATATGTTTCATTCAAAAAAGGTGAATCAAGTGGTTATTAATTCATAGGACAGCTCCTTCCCTTGTTTATGTTGTGATAGTCAAGGGGCATATAAAGGACGAACAGGGAAGAGGGAGGGTTTGGTTCAGGGCATATGACATAGAGGTAGAACAGGATCTCACTTCTTTTACTTTGTTTCTAAGGCTCTGTTGGCTCGTTAGTAATCAAGAGGTGATATACTGTAGAAGACTTTCAACCAATCTAACTTCTCAAGTACTATTTTGTTATGATTTTTGAAAATAGGCTGATTTACTTCTCCTATCAAGTAGTGAGCCACATGGTCTCTGTTATGTTGAAACTGCTGAGCTTGATGGGTAAGTTATTAAAATTGGAATAATTCAGTTGGTTTTCAATTTATTTAAAAGTAATGTCTTTAGAGATAAGACTTAGCCTTGTTCAGTATCTTCTTGGGAGACATAGGAGTTTACATCGCAAAGTCCATAGTTAATTACTCTGCAGTAATTTTGAAACTGTCTTTTCTCTTACATTTATTTTCTTGCAGAAACAGTGAGCTAAACTTATATACAGGAATAACTTTACACAGAGAATCTTCAGTAAGATTCCTCAGATGTTTTCAAAAACAGTTTCTGCTTGTTTTGATTTCAAGTGATTTTATAGGGAAAATGAGAGGGGTAGAGATCAAGATTCCCTGAGGAGGGAAGGAAGGACTGATTTTACTTTAAAAGGCAACCTTTAGGAACTGTGTCAAATGAAGACATAGGAAAAGAAGAGAGAAACAGAATATGATGCAGTTTTGATGTTGATATTAATTTATAATTTAGTTATAGACCATTTAGCAGTTCTGTTTCAGAGGATTTAATTTGTCTGGCATAAAAACATTTATTGAATGTTTACATTTTAATGACAGTATGTGTTTGTGTTCTTTAGGTGGAATTTATCATTTAATCCTGATATAGATGCTATATAAGCCCTATTGTACAGACAATGAAATCAAGGCTTAGAGAGCCTAAGTAATTTGCCCAAAGCATCTGAAGAGTGAAGCCAGGACTCGAACCTGGCAGTCTGACACCAGAGTCCATGGTTTTAACTGGTGCCTTCCAAATTATTGCCATACTGAGCTATTCAAATAGTGCTTTAGTCTGTGGGACCCTACTTTGGTCAGAACAGTTTAGACACAACTAAAACAGTTCTGAGAGGAACATTTATGGCATACATTTGAAAAGAGAAAAATTCTCAAATAATCTCATCATTCATCTAAAAAACCTAGAAAACAGCAAAATAAACCCAAAAGAAGCAGTAGGAAGGAGATAATAAAGAGCAGAAATAAATAGACTTGAAAACAAAACAATACAAAAAAATAAAGACAATCAACAATACAGAGCTAGTTCTTTGGAAACATCAATACAAGTGACAAACCTCTAAGAATACTGATAAAAGAAAAAAAAGAAGACACAAATCAGCAATATTATGCATGAACAATGGCAATTTGGCAATTTGGTATCGATCCTGAAGACGTTATAAAGGTAAAAAAGAAATACCACAAATAACTGTGCACACAGAAATTTGACAATTTAGAAGAAATGGACCCTCTTTCTCAAAAAAAACAGACTATACACTTAATATGACATAGATAATTTGAATAGCTCTATAAGTATTACAGAAATTGATTTCAAATGTAAAGTATAAAAAGCTTTGAGAAAAAAAATAGGAGGTAATCTTTGAAACCTAGAGCTGGCTAGTCAGATTCTTAGACTTGACACAGAAAACATAATCCATAAAAGGAAAACCTTGATAAACTGGACTTCATGAAATTAAAAATTTTTGTTCCACAGAAGTCCCTGTTAGAAGGGCTTAAAGATAAGTTACAGACTAGAAGAAAATATTTGTAAACCATCTATTTGACTAGGGACTTGTATCTTGAATATATTTTTTAAAAGCTTCTTAAAACTCAATAGTAAAAAAACAAACCATCCCATTTGAAAATGGGCAAATGACATAAAGAGATATATCACCAAAGAGGACATACAAATGGCAAAGAAGCACATGAAAAGATGCTCAACACCATTAACTACTGGGGAAATACAAACTAAAACTACAATGAGACCTCACTACAGACCTATCAGAATGGCTAAAATAAAAAAGAGTGACAACTCCAAATGCTAGCAAGGAAGTAGGGAAACAGGATCATTTATACATTGTGGGTGGGAATGTAACATGCTACAATCACTCTGGAAAATGGTTTTGTAGTTTCTTAAAACTGAACATGCAGTTAACATACAGCCCAACAATTTCACCCCTGGGCATTTATCCCAGAGAAATGAAGACATGTTTGTACAAAAATCTGTACATGAATGTTTATGGTGGCTTTATGCATAACATCCGTAAATGAAAACAACTTGAATATCCTTCAATAAGTCAATGGTTGAAAAAATTGTGGTGCATTCATACCATGGAATACTACTTAGCAATAACAATGAGTGAACTACTGATACATGTAACACTCTGGATGAATCTTCAGAGAATTATACTGACTAAAAATAGTCAATCCCAAAGGTCACCTACAGTATAATTCTGTTTATAAAATTTTGCCTTTTGAAAAGGCAAAATCATGGAAATAGAGAGCAGATTAGTAGTTGCCAGGTGTTAAGGTGAGGTGGGAAAGGCAGGGAGGTGGGTATGGCTATGGAGCACAACCTGAGGGATCCCGTGGTGATAGAAATGTTCTGTATCTTAACTATTTCAATATCAATATCTTGGTTGTGATATTATACTATGGTTTTGCAAGATGTGAAACTATAGTAAGATGCAATTCTGAGTAAGGGGGATACAGCATCTTTTGGTATTGTTTCTTATGCTGAAAATGACTTTGAAGTTTATCAAGATACTCAGGCAGATTAAGGAAGAGTGTGGAATGACAATGAAGGCATTAATCAGGAGTCTTGAAAAATACTTTTTAAAAGTATCAAGAAGGCCTATGTGTGATTATTCTTACTCTTTTGTTTTTCGCATTTGAAGGTAGAAGTGAGATAGTGGAGAGGATCCTGAGGAAGTAATTAAAAATGATGACAAACTTTGATAAATGACATGACGTAGATTAGGGCTAAAGAACTAGGGCTATCTGTCTTTTTTGGTGTGACTATTTCAGTTATTTAAACAGTTGTTTAAGTGGATGGACATGTTGACCCTTTAGCCTCTCTACCACTTATCTCACTCTTGTCCATCAAGCCAGCTCAATTTCTGCTTCATCTATGAAGTTCTTGACTATCTCAATTCCTACTCATCTCTGCCTCCTAGGAATCAGCAGGTTTTGATGAATAAGATTACTTTTAAACAAACTAGCTTCAGTTATACATCCAACTTAGTCTTTCCTGAAGAAAGCTATTTTAACAATGGGTATTCCTTGAGTTGGACTCATATTGTCCTACATCATTGTGAAGTTCATTTACAGAAGGTTAAGATTGGATGCCTTGTTAGGTATCCGCTTTTTGGCTGTCTAAAATGAGTTATTTCATGGGTTTGCACAAAATTCCACACAGTGATGTTTGCTTTTTTACCTACCACTTGTTTTCCCCAAGAGGATGACTATCCTTTTGGGGGAGGATTGAGTATCTTGGGTGACTCGGGTATGTATTTAATCAATATTTGTTGACTGAATGAATGTATCACTAAACATTTCCGTAAAACATAGAACTCTGATAACTGATCTTAAGCTACAGTGTAAGAGAAGTAGGCTGAATTCAGTGAGAAAACTGGGATGGTAAGCCCTTAAACACAAGACATAAGTGATGGCCATAGAATCTTAACTGCTGGCCATTTATGAATATCAGAGAGCCATCTGTCCAAAGTATGTGTGGTCCCGCCTATAAGAAGATGCACAACTCACTGTGATTTGCTAAGCTTGTGTAGGTTGTCTATTTTAGATTTATGGGTTTCTTGGATTGATTCTCCAAGAAAATGAAAGCTGTATTCCTTTTCCCATTTAAATTTCAGCTGCTGTGAAATTAGCCATGACCATCTTTTGCAAGTAAAACTCCTATGTAGATAGTAGACTCTGGAGTGATATTAGCTTCCTTTATTTGGCAACTGTGTTCCTATTCCGAATGTGTTTTGTAACTCATGCATGATGTCTGAGTAGGTTCAAATGAAACCATATTTGTTATGTCCTCTGTTCTTTCAAAATGCAAAACAGATCAGTGTGTTGTTATAAAGATGTGCCATGGGTAGAATGCCAACTCTTAGGAGCCCAAGAAGCCCTGCCCACTTTCCTGAAACAGTGAGCGAAGTGTGAATGACATTCAAAGGAGAGTTTCTTGGATCTCTTGGGTTTGGCTTTGCATGTGCTACACCCACCTGATTGCTTTGGTCGAATGCTGTTGGCTGTTCCATATAAAAATTCATGTCATGTCAATAATTTCACAGGGAAACGAACCTAAAAGTCCGCCATGCACTATCAGTTACTTCGGAACTTGGAGCAGATATCAACAGACTTGCAAGGTTTGACGGTAAGTATTTTAAACAGATAAACAAACAAAAATCTCAAACCCAAAAAGCAAAGCAACAAACTAATTATGTGAGATCCAACTTATGTTTCTTTTTATTTGGTGGAAGGACATAAAATTCTCCAGGCATCAAAGCCTGTAATTTATTCTCACGCTAAAGAGAGTAAAAATATTTGCCAAGGGGAGAATGGCTTTATTAGTTTATCGTTCATTTCATGCTTGTTTCCTTTTTAAATATCATTTACTTCAATCCCATAATATCCTTTACTTGCCTAATGTTGGCCTCCCTGGAGCCATATACAGACTTGCTGAGGAGGAATATTGGCTACCCTTGTATTTCTAGCTCTAGGTCTAACCACCCATCCATTTCCTGGCTCCATAACAAAAACTACCGGACCTCAAACTTCATGAAGACAGTCATCCTGCCTCATGTATTTCTGTACCTTGTACGGCGCTTGGTATAATGTCTTGAAGATATTAGGTGTTCAAGAAGAATATTCTGATTTATTAATCAGTTGGTCATCTGTTGACTTTTATTTTAGACCATGGTTTCAGTATTTCCTTCTTCATGCCATTCAGCTGGTCCCTTGATCTTCAGTATAATCTCTCTTGCCTCTCCTTTTCTACCTATATCTTGTTCTATTCTGGTAAAGTTATTCTTAAGTTGTCATGGAACAACCGTCAGATGTTGTCCATTCTAGGGATATCTGCATTTATGATTAAGACACCACAGAGAAACGCAATACTTCAAGAGTCAAAGGAAAGAAACACTGATTGTAGGATTTTAGGCACCATAATAGACTGCAGAGAGAATCTTTGGAGTCTCTCTTTCACTCCTCAATGGTCTCCTGCTTTACCCACTTGTCAGTCTGGCCCAGAATATTAGTATATCCATACAGATTGGCTTTATTTACTAATAGATTTTCATGAGTTTGAGACAAACTTCCAAAATGTGTTTTTGGGGGATCCACTTATGGAAAACATGGATAAGGGTCTTAGCATAATCACATGAGTTAAAGCACAGGCAAGTTTATGTTGTAAAGTTTCTCCAGTGCAGAGCTTAGAGCTTCTATTGCCTGTGCTTTGCAGTTGCTTGTAAACTCTGTCTGGATTCTGTTAATATTTTAATCTCTCTTAAATGAGTGCCTTTACAACAGATGTTTATAGAAAAAAAATTCCTCCAAATTGAGATTTAAGTCAGGGAGTAGCCAGGAAACTGAATGGTCCAAGGAATATTTTGATTAGAATAAAACAAATTACACATTTTCTACTAAGTAATTTTTTCAATGAAATTTTACTGTTATGTGAATCCAAGAAAAGTAAATTGTGTTCATGAATCAAAATACTTGCTTAAAATACCTCATTGAATATTTATGGAGTCCTAAAAGGGCCACCTAAATATAATTTACTATTACTCATTTCTTTCCTGGCAGCGTTGTACCTTTATACCTCTATTGATCTACGAAGAGGTAGAAATTCATGAGTTTTAGTGTTGTTAACCATCAAAAAGAAGAGCGTGATTGTTAACAATTATTTAGGTCCCATTCTTTCCTACATGTTTGCCCAGATAGGCTACACTATGATGCAGTTATAAACAACCCTGCAATCTTAGTGGCATAAACACAGTAAAGGCTTATTCTTGCCCATGTCACATCCTGAGTGGGTTGGGTGGCCTTCTCCGTCACGGAGCCACAGTGTCTGGACTAATGGCGTCTGAGGTCCCTGCATCGGGCAAAGGGTAAGATGAAATAGACACAGTGGTTTTTAAATTCTTCTTCCTCTTATAGTTCATTGGCTAACATTGTCACCTGGCCCTGACTTAACTGCAAGGGAGGCTAGGAAATAACAAATATGAATACTTGTTGAGCATTAACTGTCTCTACCACATCCTCCAAGAATCGTGGCTCTGTAAGTCGATGCCAGGATAATGCATAAGGAGCCAGGCTGGATTAGGTGGATTTCTTACATGGAACTACAGGATTGGGGCTAAGTATCCCTCTCTTCAGCATGACTCCTTATACTCTCAATCCACCATACCCTGCTTGGCTTTTTCTTCTTCTTATAGCAGAAAATGAATAAATAGTTATAAATTCCAGTGTGGGGCAAAGAGGAAGACCAGCATCAGGCCCCAAAAAGACATGGGAGGGCAAAGGAAAGGCCTAACGTAAAGAGACTAGGAAGGGAGTGTGAAACGATGGGGTGAGGAGGAAGCTTAAGCTTCCTGAAGTGGCCTTGTAGGACTGAGAAGGAGTGCTGGATCCTCTCCTCCTGGAAGGCAGGTGTCTGGGAGAGGGATCAGCTGGCATGGTAGTTTTAAAATGTCTTTACTTCAGATCGTTTCTGATGTAAGAAACTGGAACACAGTAGCTCCAAATTTAAACCAATACAAGTGGTTTTGCTCAGGCTGAAAACACTTTCCTCCCCTAGGATTTTACAGATGAGGTAACAGGTCTTGAGAAGTTAAAGGACTTGCTTATATATAAAAATAGCCATTTAAAAATACTTCACAAAATTTACTTTTAAGGTGTGTTAATAATTATTACTTACTAGATATGACTTGAATTTACTTCATACAGAATGGGCAACTCACCAAATCCCCAATGAAGAATTGTTTTCCCCAATAAAGGCAATACAGAGCCTCCCTTTTTTATGATTATATATACTTAAACTGTGGTCAGCTTTTCAGAAAACATGTAATGCCAAATTCATGAGGCTGGTACACTTCTGGGCTAAAATCCAGGTTTCTGTTAAGTTTACTTTTTCGTTTTAAAATCTTGGGCTGCATTTCAATCTACCTTAAAGTTCAAGGCAACAGAGTGTTTTATGGGTTTATTCTAATAAATAAAAAATATAATTTCCTGTTTCTAAGAAAGCATCAGAAGAATGAATAGATGAATTGAAGGAAAATAAATTAGAAACAATATACAAATTAGATTCCCCCCAGTTAGCAGCCAAATTTAAAGACCAAGAGGATGATGCAAGATGTGGCATGGAAGCCTTTGAAAGAGTTACGACAGTTAATAAACCCTAAATCCTTCCCACGATTGCTCTTGCTTTCCTTGGCCTTCAGTTATTTTCTCCATCCACTTCTTTCCAAGACCTAATTTATGCATTTCAATTTTAATATCTCACACACACACACACACACACACACACACACACACTCCACTATCTGCACATGGTTTTCTAACTACTCCATTTCACCATTCTTCTCTTTCCTTTTTTTCCTTCCTGTATTCTTGCTTACTGTTCTCATCTCATCTTCCTCCTTCACTTTTTATCTTAGCTATTTTCTCCACCTGCAGTGTCACTTTTCTGTCATTCTTTATCTTTGTTTTAATCACTCTCTCCATAGTAATTGGTTTAAGTCTTTATTAAGTACCTCCAAAGTACAAGATGCAAAACAAAGTATGTAGAATTATAAATGATCTCTCCATATATTATCCAGGTTCTTTTGATCCTTTGCTCCTTGTTCTTTTTCTACTCCCTTTTTTGTGTCTTCTTTATTCACCTTTGTCCTAATGAAATATCAATAGATTACAGGTTTTCCTCTGGTGATTGGAAAAAGACTTTCTTGACTCATGGGAATCAAAACCAGATATTGCATCCTTTAGTTTAAATTAAAATAAGATATCAACATTGTGTATGTTTGACAATGACCTGGCTAGCTTTTGCAAGGTGTAATAGATGAGATAGATATGTGAGGCACACTCTTTACCATGTTCTATCTGTGCTAAGTATATGTTTTAATTTGTGACTTCTGGGCAAATCTGGGTATGGAATTATTTTTGCTTCTGGTTACTGTGTGTTTTTTCTTCTGAGACTTGCCAAATACTTTCTTTAGCACCAAATTACAGTTTTCTGTCCTTGAATCATAAAAGCACATCTTCCAAGTATCTAAAGACCTGAATTTCCCACTCCTATCCCCAGAGAAGTTCCCACTGGGGACTCCACGTTTCGGACACATAGGGTCAGAACTGAGATGGGTTGAAACCTCAGGATGTCTCTGGTGAGTCTCTCTGCCTCCTCACTTTTGCATCTATATTCAAAGATAGTGTCTTTCTAGTGAGCTGATTTCTTTCATCCATATGTGTACAGTCACCCATTATTCATTTAGCAAATGTATGTTTAACACAAGGCCAAGGGATTTGTTAAGCCTAGGATACAGTGGTTAATAAGTCAGGCTCAGGCCATGCTTTTTTAGAGCTTATTTCCCAGGGGAGAAGACAGACTTGAAAAAAGTCTCATCCCTAAAGAAGCCTTTGATTAGGTAAAGGTCCTAAAGTTCTCAGGCCCTAAACTTGATGTTGATATGTGAGCAAGAGCTCCCTATGTACCAGGCACCATGCTGAGTAATTGCACACATTATCTTGTTAAACCCTTACAACTCTTGAAGGAAGAGATTATTGTTAGCTCAATTTATGGATAAAGAATCTGAGACCAAGGTAAATTGATTAACTTTCCCAGTGTCATATGGCTGTTAAGTGGAGAAGCCAGACTATGAACCCTGGACTTTTGGCAAAGCCTATTTTACAAAGGACACAAAAGGACACAAAACCCCAGGTTGTAAACCAAAGTAGAAAGACAGCATTGGAAAGTTAGGGAAAATTAGCACAAGAGCTTAGCTCCTGATTAGGGAAATAAATGAAATTTTAAAATATTCTAAACCCGAAGGTACAAAATTAATTACCAGAGATCAAGTCCATCCAGGACAAGGATGAGGTCATCATATTTTTAAAACGTAGCAATGTTCTCAGTGATTTTGGATGTCAAGATCCCTGACAAGAGTTTATAGAAGACTTGGCCAAATGTAGAGATCAGTGCACACAAGAGAGTTGGGTTTTGGCAGGTAAATCCATTTATTTGAAAAGTTCTCATGCAAATATTTTTATACATTTCAAACATCAGAAAAAAATGATTTATGGTCTCTTGAATTTTGTAAGAAAAGATACATAACTTGATCTAACATTGTAGATCAAATATAATATAAAAAGAGATTGAGTGGGCCTTGATTTTCATGTTAAAGTCTTATGGGAATTGAAAAGCTTTTATAAACAAGTAACTGAAATACTTGTCAATTATTATTATGTAAACTGGACATTCTTATTCCTTGGGGAAATCCCCGGATGTAAATTGTCGAAATGTGTTTAAGAATCTTTTGCATATTGTTACTGACTGAACTGAGATCTGTTTTCTGCAACTCCTGACAAGTTTACATATTTTGTATGACTGTTAATGCTGAATTCTGAACCAGGGAAAGGTTGACTCTTTATTCAGGAATCCTTGTATATTTTGTGGTTCTTTCTAAAGAATAGCATGTGTGTAATTAAAACATGGAAAAATAAGCATCTCTTTTTGGTTAAAAAAATAAAATAGCTTGGTTAGCATCTTGTGAGTTTTTTTGCTTACCAGATAGCTTTCCTATTCACCTGGACAGGAGCACACCCCAACAGCACAGCTGACGCATGAGGCATAGATTCCATGTAAAGGCGGAATCTTTACTGCTGGTGCCGACATGCCATTATGGTAATGATGGATGGGTGAACCTTGACAGTTGAAGAGTAAAGAAGCTTTAGAAAATAGGAAGGTGACACTCTTCTTTCTAAGAAAATAAATAAATATTTGTCACAATCTTCAGGGCAAACAGTAGTGGGCAATCTCTAAAATGCTAAGAAACTCTTGGCTAGAGAAATTCTTGAACAGCAATATTGATGTTTTATTTGCTGGATAATTTGTCTTATGGAAGAGTTGCAGTACAGATAATCAGTAACTATTTCTATTAATAATGTACACAAAGAGATGAAGCCAGCTTCTCTGGAAAATCATAGAATATTGGGCACTGAGTTCCATGTTTATGATAAGCTGCAGACTTTCTCTTTGAGGTTAATACTTAACTCGAGAAGTCTGTCGAGTTGGTAATTAACCAACAATCCGGCTGACTAAATCTAGAATGCTTAGGAAGGTCCAGAATGAGATCCTGTAGATTTTTTTCAGTGTGGGTCTAGAGCATTTCTGTGTGAGTGTCAAATGGATAGATTGCAATCTGCTTTCATGTCTTCTCTTCAGAGGGGCAAACAGATATGAGCAGCTAGTTTGATTGTATTTACACTTCATTATTGACGTGATTTTCTTCCAGCTTTATTATTGCCTATTAAAGATGACTTTGTGCTCCACATATGTATTCAATAAATGACTATGTGAGAAATGATGTGATTTTTTCCTAAACTGTTTCCTCATCGATTGTCAAACTGACCATTTACATCCTCTTTCTCTTCTCTGATTGAACTAGCAAAAGGAAGAAGGGTCCTAAGAGAGCTTTCCCCTCATCCTTGTTATGCTTCATGGCTAGGCTCTCATTCTGGTTGCTTCTAATGCACTTTAATGCTCCCACCTGTTTTCAGTACTCTCCGATCTACTCGGCTCCCATTAGATTTAAGCCAGAAACTAAGCCCCGCCTGTTGTGCCTCGGCTATTTGGTTTTCTAGTCCTTCATCACTATCATGGAAATATACCTACTTTGTCCATTTTTCTTAGATCTGCTCTAATATCCATCTCATCTCTTAACCTCTCTCTTGAAATCATCTGAAATTTTTTCTATCCATCTCTTCGACAAAGATCCTATTATGTAGATAATATAATAGTTTATAGGAATACAAAGGTGAATACAGTGCTCCCTTCAAAGGAATCTGTTCATCCCTTTTGGAAAGTGGTACAAAAGAAATTGGGAAGTGTGTGTTTTATGCTAATAGAGCTTAAAAAGGGGAAGCCGAGCACTTCTAATGATAAAAACAAATGTAGTTTGGCTTTGTTCCCACCATTTTGTTTTGACTGGGGCCTGTATTTAGAACTTACATCACCGAGACCACACTCTTTGAGAAAGGCTGAATTGGGGCTTAGCCTCCAAGAACCCAGGCAGTACCCCTTGGCCCTACTGCCTGTTCCTGTCTAGAACCACACCCTTGGTGTGAGGCCAGCGAGGAGCGAGCCAACGTGTTTAAGGCTGTATTTGCCTCCATGTCAGTCTTTGCTTACGACAATAGAAATGATCAAATGAACCTGTTTTTTATATTCCTGTTGGCAGGGATTGCATATCATGTTGTTTTTGCCCAAAGCACATTTTTTTTTTTTTTTTTAAGTGGCTCAGTTTGAAGCCTGAGAAATTGAGTCTTGGGTCAAGAATCTGAAATAAACTTTAAGTGTTACTGTTAACCTGTTATTTTATGTAGATTTTGCTGGTGATAGCCAATTCAAGATTTTACAATTCAGAGTGAAAATTGGTCAAGAAGAAAAGATATTGAATTCTGAAAATGTCTCCCCATCTACAACATAGTTGTCCAAACAACTTGAGCCAGTTTAAATCGGTTTTAATTTACTTTTTACTATCAGTGATAGGCCATAATGGAGCTAACCAGAATTCAGCCCCTTCCCTTGGCAAGGTTATTTGTCTTATCCAAATCCTCCTGCCAGCAGTCTCTATTTAGCAGTGGGAAATAGGGATGTCTGGGAAACTGCCAGTGAGTGCCTGAGTGGAGAGGCTTTAGGCAGTACTTTTGTTATACTGGGGAAAGACAGGTGGAGGTTGGAAAAGTGGCCCTGAGGCCATGAGACCCTCATTCCTTTCACAGTTTTATTTGCTTTTGCTTTTTTAATGCAAGGGCTGTTAGTGATCTGGTTGGTCAGGAGTGACCAGTGGCCTTGTGGCAACTGGTTGCTGTTACCTCTGTTTAGTAGTTTTAAAGGGAGTATCCTAGGAAGAAAGGAGACCCACCTAAGAAGCCTCTTTTAAGTTCAGACGGCAGCTTGGAGAGTGGATGGAGTCAGTGTAATATAGATCTCTAGGCTTACTTGGTCCCCTTTCTCTTTAATCAGCGCTAAAGATACAGTCCCCTTTTTATTTTCCAAATGCTACGTTTTATGTTTCAACTTGCCCTTTTGACTTCTGATTAAATGTGAATGTATTTTTGTTTGTTTGTTTTTGAGAGAGAGAACTTTGTAGGTACTAATCTCACCCCCAACTCCGACTCAAATCCTGACTGGATCTAACCACAGCTTCCTTTTTCATATCTCCCCTCTCTTTGTTCCTTCCTCCCTCTGTTCCTCTCTCCCTCCATTCTGTTCTTTCGTGTCTTTGTACTCATGATGTATAATAATTTTTCCTCACCTTTTGCAGTGGATATGTATATTAATCTAATAGTTACGTTTTGTGACAGGGTCCGTGAAAGATTCTTTGTGGTTTCTTTTTCTATCTAGAGAACCCCCATCCTAAATGTATATTTTCATATTGAAATAATGGAACGAATTGATTCGTTGATTTGGAGTGGGCATGCCTTTGGTTTGGAATTAAAGAAACTAGAAACATCTTCTAGGGGCAAGTTATATGGTGCCTTTGAGAGTCCCCAGAACTCTGAATCTAATCAAGATAAGAAGCATAGAACAGCTGAAGGGAATCACACGCATTCTCAGACACATGTGGCAAACAAGGCCCAGGTTTCCTTCTGGTGGACAGTAGGACCCCTGAAATCCTGATTATGAGCTTAGAAAGGTGGTTAACTTTTGTTGTGAGACTGGAAGTATGCCATTTTAAACTGTGGAAAAGTTCACATTTAGCTGAAAGAGATGGAATAAGAGAAACTTTTAGGACAGTCACTGCTTTATCTTTTCAAAAATTATTTGTTATAAACTAGAAGTAAAGATATGCTCTTTTTTTTTTTTTTCAAGAAAAAATATCCCATGGCTCTTAAGGTTTCTGTTGTTATTTGTTTTCTTTTTTAAAAATTTTTATTTGGACAGTACAGAAAACTGTGTTTCAAAATAGTTGATGGCTTTCCATTTCTCTACCTCCCAGCTTATTTTTTCTAGCACAATTCTGTGTATGGAACCCCGTGCTGTTAAAGGGAAACAGTGGTAAAACAGTGCTGTGGGCTTCTGAAGAGAATTTTGGGTGAGTCGTAAAGAGGTTTGTTTTGTTTTTTTATTTTCCAGGGATTGTTGTCTGTGAGGCGCCTAACAACAAGTTAGATAAATTCATGGGAATCCTTTCTTGGAAAGACAGCAAGCACTCCCTCAACAATGAGAAGATAATCCTGAGAGGCTGCATCCTGAGAAATACCAGCTGGTGTTTTGGAATGGTTATTTTTGCAGGTACAGCATGTGACCCAGCTCTATGGGAACCTTTCCTGCAACGTACACTAGCACAGTCTACGATTCTCCAAGTTCTGATGAGCACAGTGCTTTCATTCCATGCGAAGTAGTGCTCTGGAGCTGGCTTCAGATTGTAGGACACCAGGAGAAAACACCATTGCTCTGAAAAGAGTACAGGTGGCCGTGCTGTATGAGGAACTACTGCCATCTTATTCTTAAAGATGCTGGAGTTTTAACTAGACAGTGGGTGCTAGATACCTACTGCTTAATTTTTCTTTATTAACCCCATCTTAATCACCTTTGTCATTTTATGTATGAATCTGCCTTTAAAGTGGGTAAGAGTATGAAAGAAAGCCCCTGGCTGTGCAGTTAATTTTGTAGTTTGCAAAGGTCAAGCAGACCTTTTGGAAAAGGCTTCTTGATCCTGTAATCATTTCTGTTTATACTCCATAACTTTTTCCACTGTTCATAAATAGGAGAGTGGGTTCTGGAAAGACTGTGCATGATGGGGGTGGGTGGGGTAGGGGGAGGTGCCTCTTACTCTTCTTGCCCACCATATTTCTTTTCTCTGCTTTATTTATGTAGGCCCAAGGTGGCCCTCTCTTGCTAAGAAAGCTTACAGTAGCACCATTTCATAAAGCCACTCAAATTGTACTCATGGCTTCAATTGCCAGCCCTTGATTTTAAAAGTCCTGTTTATTGTGACACCAAATTAAGATGTGTTTTGGGCCTCTTGACTATGTGCAATCAAAATTGGAATGTTTTTCTTAACTGACCTTCCTCAACAACAACAAAGTGTTCATTAAAATCTTAGAAGTGTTCCAAACCTAGAATTGTTCTCCCAATTCCTCTAAATACTGTCAGCTGTCAGTGTTATCAGTGCTCTTGCTGCTTGGGGCACTGCCGTTGTAAAGACCTGGGAAATCCCTAGAAATGAGCTTTTATGTTTTAGTTGGGGAAATAAACATATGATCATATATTTCATTACACAGATAAAGAGAGAGCTAAGCTTGTCCATGAACATTCCTTTAACTTCCTACTTAATGATGGGGAAATTTCGTGGTCTTCTGATGGGAAATACCCTCCTGACTTGCTTCCTGTCATCATAGAGATAGAAGTGCTTCATCCTATGGATGGGATAAAGCCCCAAACTTTGCATTTCTGTGATCTTGTTTGGAATGGCTAATTCAGGACTCAAGTTCAGCTGCAATGTTTCATGTTAGGGCAGCTGTTGTGAACTACTGAGAGGCCAAGTTCTTCTTTGTAAGGTTCCTTTATGGGAAAATGCTCTGAAAAACATGGAAGTTGGCTGGTAAGTTGAACAGGCCTCCCTCCAAGGAATTGTAACAGAAAGTTCACAGAATTTCGATTGGGCAGACCTGAGTTTGGATTTATTACTATTTTTTTATTTATTGTTATTATTATTATTATTTTTACCAGCTATAGGACTGTAAGCTTTGGCTACTTACACTTCCTAAGCTTTAGTTTTTTTTCTGCTGTAACATGGGGATAATAATGAGTACATTAGAGTCATTTTAAGTGCTCAATGAGATAATGCATATGGAAAAGGATGCTTGACAAATGTTATTTTCCTTCCTTTTCTGCTTCTCCCTCCTTTCAAATTTAATTCAGAGCACCCAGCCTGCTCTCTAGGCTGAGAGTTGGAAAAACTTAGTGCTCTCTGGACTTCGGCAGCAGGCAGCAGGCAGCAGGGAGAGGGGGAATACTCCCTTCTCTTGTGATTTGGCCACGGTATTCACTTGCAGGGGACCTTATCAAGTGGATATTTGTAAAGCAGAGCATGCCTGCATTGACTTTAGTCTGGTTACAAATGTTGGTAGAAAGCTTTATTAGAATGCTGGCAAACAGAAGAATTAGTGGTTGGCTTCGTCAGTGTCAGAGATGTACAAACGGATGTCGCAAAACCTCTAAGTCTTAAGACTTTTAGTTGGGGAACTAGTTCCAGGTCAACACCTAGGTCTAATGAAAAATATCCAATGAATTATTAAGTATTCTTTCTGTATTATTACTCTAGTTATACCTACCACTAGGAATTGTGCAAGGAATATAGATGACACAGATATGGTTTGCTTTACAAACGTATTATTTATGAAGGTCTAATATATATTAACAGCTAGGCTACACTTCCCTGGTAATGCCTTCTTTACGCTTAAGAAAGGAGAAAATCTTGTTTCTGAGGGCAGGAATTATATTCATTTAAACAGTCTCTAGGAATCTGTACCATCTTGAGTGCACACTGCATTTTTGTCCTAGATGTCTTCTGTTTGCCTCTCCAGATTTCCTCTCACCTTTTTCCACCCTTCTTTCTGCCCTAGGAGGCTTACTTGTGTGGTTTATATTAACAGGTTACCTTGTACTTCTGCTTCTGGTTGAGCTTTGTCTCAGGGCTCCCTAGGACGAGATCAAAAGGAGAAAGGAGATTACAGTCAAGGTATTTACTCCTTCAGGCTGCATTCTTGTATGGTAACTTCAGGCTGGCCAGATCTATCAGCAGAAGGCCACTCTTACTCTAAGGGCTGCAAATTCCTATCACCTCTTTCCCTTAGGGTCCAGTAGCCATTCTTTCCCTTCGTCCCTTCTGGCTCAGATGGAGAAACAGCTTGATTGCTACATGCCCTTCGTTAATGCACTAACCTTTTGTTTCCCCTATAATCCCACCTACGCTTTCTGTGAAGAGTTCCTTTATAAATAAACCTCCTCCAATTATCTTTGTTCGATGTGTCATCTATTTCCTTTTAGCATCCTGAATAAGACACAGTCTTAGATATTGGTTGACTATTTCATATAGTTTTAGAAAATAGTAAAGACCAAGAACTTTAGAATTACTTACGTCGAGGTTCAAATTCTCACTCTGACACTTACAAGATGAGAAATCTCACACAATTTCAATTCTTTAAACTCAGTTTCATTATTATTGAACTGAGGATAATAGTCCCTAATTTGTTAGTTTGTTGTAAGCATTAGTTGAGATAATAGGTGAAATGTAGATGTTCAAAAAATTAATTTACTTAAAAATTAATTTACTTACAAATTATTTATTGAATGTCTACTATATGCTGGGCATTATCCTACTTACTCATTGGGGATTAAAAATGTGAACAAAAGCAAATGTAGTACCTTCACTCGTATGATTTTCAGTATGGTAGGAGAGAGAAAGAGGTATTCATCTCAAGCCAAAATCATATCAATGGCCAAGGCCCTGTGGCAGGAGTAAGGAAAGTGAGGTCAAAAAAGAAGACCAGTATGGGGTATGGAGAACACAGATGGATATGGGACTGGAGACATGGATAGGGGCTAGATCACGCTGGTAGACCTTGTGGTCAGTATCCAGAATTTTGATCTTTATCCTAAGAGCTTCGGGACACCATTGTAAGTTGTCAAACAGGTGGGGTATATATGTGTTAACTGTGAAAGGCTTAATCTTGCCAAAACTGTTTGTAATGTTTGTAAATAGACAGCAGGTCCTGGGGTTGGGGAGGAGGAAAAATAGTGGTTAGTTTTGGGGGCAGAGTGGATGCAGGGAGACAAAGTTTCTAGGTTTTTACAGTTGAGAGATGACAGTCCCTTAGATTAGGGCGGAGACTGTGAAAGGAAAGGGAAGTAGATAAATTCAGATGGCTTTTAGAAAGTTGAATTGACAACCTTTGATGACCAGGTTTGAAGGTGAGGATGATAAAGTTATCCACTATGACCGAGGTTTCTTCCAATCTTCACAACTGGACGGATGGTGATGATACTGAGATAAGAAGCTTGGAGAAAGATTGTAAGCTAGATTGGACAAGGGCCACTTGAGAAGCCTTAGAAGAATCCAGATGGAAATATACAGGCAACACAATACGTAGGTTTAAATATATGGATTTAGAGCTCAGAGGAACAGCATGAGCTGGGGATACACATCTTGTCTATATTATTAAAACTATTAGTCTTAAAGCTATGGTCTTAGGTGACATTGTCCAGGGAAGATTGAGTAAGAAGATAAGGTGACCTATGCCTGAGTCTTAAGGATTCTCAGTCTTTAGTAAGTGGGTAAAGGGAAAGGAGGGTAAGTATCACGGAAGACAGGAAAGGAGCTACCAAAGAGGTAGGAAGGAAAGCAGGAGAACATTATAACACAGAAGCTAAAGGGAGAGTATGTTTCAAAAAGATGGAATAGTCAACAGTGTCAAAGATTGCTGAGTGGTCAAGAAGTTATGGAGGATATTGATGATAACACCAGATCTGTTTTGGTGTTGTGATTGGCCCAGAGACTAGGTTGAGTAACGAGTGGGAGATAAGAAAACAGAGGCTGTTGAGTGCAGAAAATTCTTTCAGGGTCTTTGACAATGAGAAGAAGAGATGTGCATATAAACACTTGTGGTTATATTTACATAAGTGCTTAACAATCCATAAAGAGAAACGTATTATTTATGAAGGTCTAATATATATTAACAGCTAGGCTACACTTCCCTGGTAATGCCTTCTTTATGCTTAAGAGAGGAGAAAATCTTGTTTCTGAGGGCAGGAATTATATTCATTTAAACAGTCTCTAGGAGTCTGTACCATCTTGAGTGCACACTGCATTTTTGTCCTAGATGTCTTCTGTTTGCCTCTCCAGATTTCCTCTCACCTTTTTCCACCCTTCTTTCTGCCCTAGGAGGCTTACTTGTGTGGTTTATATTAACAGGTTACCTTGTACTTCTGCTTCTGGTTGAGCTTTGTCTCAGGGCTCCCTAGGACGAGATCAAAAGGAGAAAGGAGATTACAGTGAAGGTATTTACTCCTTCAGGCTGCATTCTTGTATGGTAACTTCAGGCTGGCCAGATCTATCAGCAGAAGGCCACTCTTACTCTAAGGGCTGCAAATTCCTATCACCTCTTTCCCTTAGGGTCCAGTAGCCATTCTTTCCCTTCGTCCCTTCTGGCTCAGATGGAGAAACAGCTTGATTGCTACATGCCCTTCGTTAATGCACTAACGTTTTGTTTCCCCTATAATCCCACCTACGCTTTCTGTGAAGAGTTCCTTTATAAATAAACCTCCTCCAATTATCTTTGTTCGATGTGTCATCTATTTCCTTTTAGCATCCTGAATAAGACACAGTCTTAGATATTGGTTGACTATTTCATATAGTTTTAGAAAATAGTAAAGACCAAGAACTTTAGAATTACTTACGTCGAGGTTCAAATTCTCACTCTGACACTTACTAGATGAGAAATCTCACACAATTTCAATTCTTTAAACTCAGTTTCATTATTATTGAACTGAGGATAATAGTCCCTAATTTGTTAGTTTGTTGTAAGCATTAGTTGAGATAATAGGTGAAATGTAGATGTTCAAAAAATTAATTTACTTAAAAATTAATTTACTTACAAATTATTTATTGAATGTCTACTATATGCTGGGCATTATCCTACTTACTCATTGGGGATTAAAAATGTGAACAAAAGCAAATGTAGTACCTTCACTCGTATGATTTTCAGTATGGTAGGAGAGAGAAAGAGGTATTCATCTCAAGCCAAAATCATATCAATGGCCAAGGCCCTGTGGCAGGAGTAAGGAAAGTGAGGTCAAAAAAGAAGACCAGTATGGGGTATGGAGAACACAGATGGATATGGGACTGGAGACATGGATAGGGGCTAGATCACGCTGGTAGACCTTGTGGTCAGTATCCAGAATTTTGATCTTTATCCTAAGAGCTTCGGGACACCATTGTAAGTTGTCAAACAGGTGGGGTATATATGTGTTAACTGTGAAAGGCTTAATCTTGCCAAAACTGTTTGTAATGTTTGTAAATAGACAGCAGGTCCTGGGGTTGGGGAGGAGGAAAAATAGTGGTTAGTTTTGGGGGCAGAGTGGATGCAGGGAGACAAAGTTTCTAGGTTTTTACAGTTGAGAGATGACAGTCCCTTAGATTAGGGCGGAGACTGTGAAAGGAAAGGGAAGTAGATAAATTCAGATGGCTTTTAGAAAGTTGAATTGACAACCTTTGATGACCAGGTTTGAAGGTGAGGATGATAAAGTTATCCACTATGACCGAGGTTTCTTCCAATCTTCACAACTGGACGGATGGTGATGATACTGAGATAAGAAGCTTGGAGAAAGATTGTAAGCTAGATTGGACAAGGGCCACTTGAGAAGCCTTAGAAGAATCCAGATGGAAATATACAGGCAACACAATACGTAGGTTTAAATATATGGATTTAGAGCTCAGAGGAACAGCATGAGCTGGGGATACACATCTTGTCTATATTATTAAAACTATTAGTCTTAAAGCTATGGTCTTAGGTGACATTGTCCAGGGAAGATTGAGTAAGAAGATAAGGTGACCTATGCCTGAGTCTTAAGGATTCTCAGTCTTTAGTAAGTGGGTAAAGGGAAAGGAGGGTAAGTATCACGGAAGACAGGAAAGGAGCTACCAAAGAGGTAGGAAGGAAAGCAGGAGAACATTATAACACAGAAGCTAAAGGGAGAGTATGTTTCAAAAAGATGGAATAGTCAACAGTGTCAAAGATTGCTGAGTGGTCAAGAAGTTATGGAGGATATTGATGATAACACCAGATCTGTTTTGGTGTTGTGATTGGCCCAGAGACTAGGTTGAGTAACGAGTGGGAGATAAGAAAATAGAGGCTGTTGAGTGCAGAAAATTCTTTCAGGGTCTTTGACAATGAGAAGAAGAGATGTGCATATAAACACTTGCGGTTATATTTACATAAGTGCTTAACAATCCATAAAGAGGATTCCTTATTAGTCTGTGTGCATTTGTGTGCTTAATGAAATGTACATTTTCAGCACCTAACTGGTCTTTCCTTATTTCAGTTTTTAGCAACCACAAACTTTATGTGTTTTTTTTTTTAAAGCCTACAGCACCAAGTATCCCCAGGCAGTCTCCCATCCAAGTACTAACCAGGCCTGACCTGCTTAGCTTAGCTTCTGAGATCAGATGAGCTCAAGTATGTTCAGGGTGCTATGGTTGCAGACTATTTGGCCTTTGTGATCTTTACCATAAAAGAAATATTTCCCATCCTCAATGTTCATATGATTTTAATAAATGATTCTGAGAAAATGTGGGTGGTCTCCTATACACAGCAGTAGCTAGGAATAGGACACTGGGATGCAATTTCCAACTTAAGACAATGAATTGTTATGAAATCTCAATTATTGCTTCTGTTTTTCTCTTACATAAAGGAAAGTCTTTTAAGGATGTGCCTATCCTTCCCTGACTTCTGGAGTGGTATATAATTTTGGGTGTGCCTCCCTTTTCTCCTTTCTTTAATTTCCCCCTTTCTCCTATATTAAATGGCTCTATGGATTGAAAATCATGAGAAGACTATGTGGAGAGGAAACACTAGAGAAATTAGCTTTAATTAAAACTTAATTGCTTTTATTTAGCGTTTTCTCTGTCCACAAGGAATTTCTTTAACAATATTTTTCAATATTTTTATTTGTTCATCATCTGATAACCCACTTCTAAAGCAGTTGATTATATGCTTAGAATTCTGGGAACAAGGCACTTATCATGGGATAATGTAATTACCTGAAATAAATCTAACACAACGTTTAAGACAGTTCTTATCTTTGCAAAAATTACATATTATATACATGCAGTATATGATACACAATAAAGGTTTAAATTACTTGCTTATGTATTTTGGGGGCTATTCTAGTTTCTCCTTCAAAGGGACCTCAAATCTTTTTGGGAAACAGATCTAGAATTTGATTTCTTATTTTTCCATTTTTTACCTTAGTGTTCTGAATTGTGTTTGTTGCTGCATTCTTTTTAATATTTCCAAATTATTCCTCACTTTTCTTGACTGTGTTATCTTTAACTATGTCAAACTAGAAGCCTATTTGTGCATAGACTTTGAAAAAATAGCTTTACTTAAACCTATCAACTACAAGTTCTGACTGTATTTATCCTGGTCTAAGAAGACCACATCTCTTGCAGTTTCCAGGATTGTTGTTAACCTAATTGTTGAGAATCGTATACAATTTAATGGCCCTTGCTCTTAATAAAAGTTAAATTATTGTGAAAAATATATATTTTTTTCTTTCAGAGACATTTGATGTGAGCAATAATAAGAATACATAATCATATCATTTCAAAGTTATTTACTTTTTTTGTTTTTGCAGGTCCTGACACTAAACTAATGCAGAATAGTGGTAAGACAAAGTTTAAAAGGACAAGCATTGATAGATTGATGAATACTCTAGTACTATGGGTAAGTTACAAAACTAGGCAATATCACTAGTCATTGTTATCTTAATATATTTACTGTATCTTGCTGGGAATTCTTTAAGAAGCCTATATTCTCCTTGTGGAGTTTGTTTTTGGGGATTTTGCATTTGAGGCTCAGTTACACTGCCTTCTATTTTCTAGATTATGCTAATTTCTCAATCAGTGGTAGAATTTATCATGAGAGGTAGGTTAGTGTTTATGGAAGTATTCATGGTCTTGCAAATTCCCCATATCCCAAGGATTTGTTTTTGGAAAACCAAACATAGTTTTTAAGGCAGTTTGGTGTTTTTGTTATCTTACTTTTTTTCAGATCCTCTATACATAGCTTATGGTGGGCAAGGCTGGCTTCATGGGCGTGTAATCTGTGTAACCACACAGGGCCCCACACTCAGAGGGCCTTATGTTTGGTTTATTGAACTTCTGTTGCCATCTAGAAATTCTTAATACTTTTAGAACAGAAGGTCCCACATTTTCATTTTGCACTGAACCCTGAAAATTATGTAGGTGGTTCTGGTTATGAATCCTTTGAGCCCCACCTCACAGTTCTCCTCCTTCACAGAGACCTCTAACCTCCTTAGCTCATGATTATCTTTCTCTTATTAACTGTTTTTTTGTTTGTTTGTTTGTTTTTTTACTTCTGATTCTTTTGAAATGATCTTCTCTACCACCCGATTACCAAAAATATTCAGATATTCCTTACATTCCATCCTTTTGTCAGTTAAGCCTGTGCTACCTCTTATTATTGATATAATATCTAGTCTTTGCGTAATACTACTTTGTCTGCTTGTATAGGGGTAAAATTCGAAGACAGTCACTTTAAAATATAAAGACTGTGACTTCAAACCATGTTTTCACATATACCCTATCACAGGCTCACAATCATAAAGAATCTGAGCTCAATATGTATTTGCTTACCTGATATGTAATAGTTGTACTCTGAATAAGGAAAGAAGGAAATTAGCACTTGCTGTGCACAAAATATTGGCCAGGTTTTGTGTTTTACTTTCAGTATCACCTGCAGACCTGGGATTTTCTCCAGTCACCTTCATACAGAGCCTATGAGACCAAGAAGACATGCCCATAAGGGTTTGTTACCCTTCTGCCCCCAAGGAATTTCTCATTTAAATAACCCTGACTCCACTTCAGGGCATGCAGGGTGTGTCTACCCACCACAGAGCAAACTGACCTTATCTTTCATGCTAGAAAATAGGATGATCCATTGGGGAGTTATAAGCCAAATCAATTCTTAAATTATGGCATTTAATGTATTTTACATTAAATTTTAATGCTCTAAAGTCATGTTTAATTAATTTGTAGTCTCAGCCATTAAAGAGGATACTATAATATAGGTACCAAAGTCATAGAAGTTTTGGGGATTCACAGTCCTACTTTTCTCTCATATATGGTTTTCTAATATACTTTAAATCAGACTTTTCCCAATCTTTTCTTCTTATACACCTATTCTTACATGCCCATATTATGGAATAAGGAAGAAAGCAGCTCTAGAATTTCTGAATATTCTTTCTTGGAAGAAAAAGGAAATAGAGGAAAATCCATTTCTGTTCTCTAGCCCTACTCTTCCCTCAACATTGGCTGGTCTCAGCTCCCAACATAGTGTGACACTCAGCTGAACAAAGTCTCCGCAACATCTTCTTCAACTCAGGTCTTAACCATGTTCACTGAGTCTGTGGCCTTTCCTTTCCCAGGAAGGGTTTTAGACTCACTGTAGATTGACCTTGTTGTCTCTCTAGTTGTTATACCTACAAATATGTGTTTTTCTAATTCTGTTACTAATAACAATGTAAGTGTCTGCTAATGGTTTTCAAGTTGCTTCCCACATTTATATCCTAAAAGTAAAGTATACATGTCATGAAGTATTTTAGTTATCCTTACATTTCTTGTTGACCTCAAGTAAGGATTGTGTAGCCAGATCTATAGCCAAGAGACTTGGTTAGTCTGAAATTGTTCTTTATCACTGATATTTTCTTTTGCATTTATGCCTTGGGTGGCCATATAATTTATCATCCAAACAGGACACTTTTGAAGGTGAAATGCAACATGATTACTATTACATCTGGACAATGGTTGTAAACTGGGGCCATCCAGGACAAATCAGCGCATATGGTCTCCTTTAATTAAGCCACCTAAATATACCTACTTACCACAAATTGAGGATATGAAGTTGTTAACTATGTGAACATAGACAAGTTACATAGTCTTTATGGTGCTTCTATTTTACTTTGTTTTTAAACCGTAAAGTGGGAATAATGACTGTTCCCATCTTAGAGCGTCAATGGGCAGATTCAGTGAGAAAATGTATGTAAAATATTTAGCTGAGTTCCTGACATAAAAATTTGAAATTTTATTCATATGACTAATGGTAAGAAGAGGTTTGCATACTTGCTTTTCAAATGACTATTTCTTAAAGTTAGATGCATAATTAGATCATGTTGATATGACTAATTTTGGGTTCAAGTTAACCTTAACCAGACTTCTATCTTATTTCAGATTTTTGGGTTTCTGATATGCTTGGGAATTATTCTTGCAATAGGAAATTCAATCTGGGAGAGTCAAATTGGGGACCAATTTAGAACTTTCCTCTTTTGGAATGAAGGAGAGAAGAGCTCTGTGTTCTCCGGATTCTTAACATTCTGGTCATATATTATTATTCTCAATACAGTTGTACCCATTTCCTTATATGTGAGGTAAGATGAGAGTTTATATTTTAATGAAATAATTTCATCCAAACCTTTGTTTCCAGTAATCATTTTTGTTTGTTTTAAAATTTCAGCAGTGCAATAGATATCTTGCTCTTAACTGCTTATGATTTGCGACATCTGTTTCAAATGGGACAGCTTAGCTGTTTAATCTGTTTAACTTTTATGTTTTCAAATTATAATAAATGTGGTTCATTTTCTTCTTGATTTGATTTGGTTTCTTAGAAATGTTTTTCTCTGTAAGACATGGACTACAATATAATCTCATGTAACCTGATCAATTAGAATTGGTTAATTTTGAGTAAGAAAAGGAAGAACATTGGGGAGATCTATAGAGGGGGTGCCTCTTTGCCACTAGGCTGGCTCTATAGATACATGGATTCAGGTCCTGTTCTACCACTTACTAGCTCCATAATCTTGGGCAAGTAACTTCGTCTTCTAGTGCCTCAGTTCCCTCATTTTAAAAATGAAGAAAATTATAGTTCTACCTCATAGGATTGTATGAGGAGTGAATACATGCCTATAAAGCTCTAAGAATTCCTAACACATTATAAAAGCTTAATGAATATTAGCTTTTCCTATTATTATTAGTAACTATAAGTACATTCATAAAGGAGTTAAAATATAGTAGGTGATGCTAGTCCATTGTAAGATAAGAAGTATGATTTATAACTTCTACTACAATTTGATCTGTCAGGATTAGATTTGATCCCATAAATTAGAGCTAAGCTGGTCTCTCTTTTTGCCTCTCTCTCTACATACACAAAGAACACACACACACACACACACCTCTTTATTTAGATACATGTATATGCATATATGTATATGTGTGTGTATTTGATAAGTATTAGAAATTGGCCCTAGAATCTGTACCTGGGACATTCTTGATCCCGATCCTAACAAGACTGAGCCAGACTGTCCCAAAAACACTGGAGCCAAGATGGGACTTGGTTGTTTGACACTTCTCATCATCAATACTTCAACAATACACAAAATCATCAGCTCTAAATCCCCACTTATTTTTATGCACCCCTTTTTATCTCTCTTCAGAAACCTAGCTATGATGAAGCAAGGGAAGTTTAATGCACAAAATCCACCCTTGTTTTGGATAGTGGTCAGGAAACTGAAATGCCAAGTTGTGGGAAATTGACTTGAAGTAGTGGCATGTGGCCACAATACCACAAATTGCTTTGGGCTCTCTGGAGCTGTGGTCAGAGAGGCTCTATTTAAACTATATCCTACTGGCTCATCTTTGATTTTGAGGACCTCTCATGCTTGTATCCAATTATAAAGTCTGTAATAAATCCTGCTTTTTGCCGGAAGAGCTACAGTCAGCTTTTATAGCATTCCTTTATGTCCTAAATGAATAATAAATGTGCATAGTGGCTTTCCATCTGCACATATGCAGTTTCATATGTCCTCACGAAGAACGTATATTCTGTATACTTTCTTTCTTTGAAGAACATTGGCATTTTCATTTAATGATTTGAAAGGTTGATTTTTTTTTTTTAAATGATACCAAAGGTAGATTCTCAGTTTGGCATTCCTTATACTTCTAATGTGCCATGGTTCATTAGACAGAAAACGTATTTGTAATAGTCCAAACCCAGTTTCTGGTCTTGGTACTGCCACTAAAAGCTGTGTGACCTTGGAGAAAGTGCTTGACTTCTCTGTGCCTTGGTTAGTTTGTCAAATATGTGCTTCCCCATTAAAAAAAGGGATTAAAAGATTAATTTCTGAGTTGCTTTATCCTCCACATAATACCACCTTACCTTTAGGTAACATTTTTTATATATATATATTTAA
>NW_012105331.1:1664374-1681513 GCF_000951045.1 Mandrillus leucophaeus
TATATATAAAGTGATTCAGCATGATACTTTATCACTTAAAAACTACTTTCTTATGCATTCTTATAATTTTCAAAATTACTAATGTTCTGTAATATACCATGAAATATGATACTTTAAGACTCTGTGAATGCTTTTCTCTTTTTTTTTAGCATTTTATATTTTACACGTCCACATACTTTATCTCATTCATGTTGCCCAACAATCTTATGAAGTAGGATTTGCTGAACTGCTTTCAAAATGATGAGAGGATTTGCTCAGGATCGTGAGCTAATGAGGGACAGAAGTCTTCTGAGAGTTGGGACAGTGTTTTCCTCCATCCCTAAGCTATGTATGATTTATTACTCAGTGAAGAAATCAAAAGAAAAAAAAGAGTCTAGAGTTCTGTCCTAGTTGTAAGGCATGGAAATTATGAAGACAAATGAGAGCCTTTCTCTGGCCAAATAAGTACAGTGATTCTGATCTTAACTCGAGGGAAAAAGCATTCCAAGGAATTTCAGGTTACGCAGTCCTAAAGATTGAGACATAGAAAAAGAGAACTCCCAGGTATTTCTGTCCAGAATGATGAAGACCTTCTGCCAAAGCTTCTATTAGGCTTTAGAATATGTACAAAGAGTAAATTAGTGCCATATGTCACTTGAGGATAGAAGTTCAGTATTTGCTTTGAATGGTTAACAATTCCAGGCGAGGAAAGGACATTTATTTTGGTAGGATGTTTCTATGTCGTCAATTTGTTTATCTGTTGTGTTAAGGCGGACCCAGCTACAGTTTTTTAAAAAATACATAATCTTAAGAAATGCAGCCATTGTTTCCCCAAGGAATTAGCTTTTGAGTGTTCTTTCCAAAGTAATAGGAGTTCATTTCTGGGTTGCTTGTTTTGCCCGAGACTGGGTGAAATTATAAGCTCTGTTCTGCGAGTATTCAGGCAGAAAACACTAAGTGGCCAGAGTATGCTAACTCTGAATATTTTTCTCCTTTTCTCTGCTATTGTAAAAGAAAGAGCTGAATGTTCCACTGTGGCTCTTCTGAATCCTCTTTTCCCAAACAAAAACGATGCCCATTTTCTCTTCAGACTTTTAAGCTCTAGGAATTTGAATAAGTTTTGAATACTTCCATTGGCTTATACTATAACACAGAACAGTCAAATTCTGTTTCATTCACTTTGGTTTAAGATTACAGGGAGCTACTCGATTTTCAGATAAATAAAAAACTTCATGGTTTGTATTGTGACCCTCATAATGCCATTCTTAAGGCCTGGTCTGCACTGGCTTTCCCAAATCCCTGAGTTCTAGTCTTGGCTCTGTGGCTAATTATTGATGTGACGTTGGGTTAGTCACTTTATCTCTCTAAGTCTTAATATCCCTATTGGTGAAATTAGAGTCTAAAGAGTTAAAATTCGTACACCCAACACTGATTGACTGCCTCTGATGGGCAAGATACTACCCCAGCCCGTTGTAAGTGCTAATGCTTTTTGAGTGAAAGGAATAAGGAAAATAAAGCTGAATCAGACTAGCTAGCGAGGAATTTACATGGAGGGTGGGGGTGGGGTGGGATGCAGACGAGTAAACCATACATGAAGATAAATAAATAAATAAAGAGTGTGAGTTATGTATCTTAATATCATATCACACTCTACATAGTCACAGTGTAATTTTAGTTAGGGAGAAAAAATGTGCTACCATTCAAATAGTTAAAAATGAATTGGCCCCAAACCTCTTTTGGGGAGGGAAACGTAGGTATGTCATGTACTTTTAGGACTTGAAGTATAGAATTTAATAACCAGAAATGATTTGAGTGTCATCTAGCCCAACTTTCTCACTCTACAGATGAGAGAAACCAAGGATTAATTTCCACTAAGATCAGAAATAAGCTATGGTACCTGCTATTACCATAACTATTTTCTACTGTTCTGGATATCCTTGTTAAAGTACAAAGACATGAAACTGAAATATCCATGAATAAGATAAGACATGAAACTGAAATAAACCTATTGGAAAGGAAGAACACAGATAATAATATGATTATAAATCTAGTCAATCCATAAGAATAATCTGTAAAACTTTCAGTAGGATAATTTAGTTATGTCTAATTATGAAAGTAACATTACAAAAATTAAAAGCTTTATTTTAGTACAACAACAATTTAAAAACTTATCCTATCAAAAAAAAGTTTCAATTCTGCCCTTTGTATCCATGGGTTTTGTATCTATGGACTCTACCAACCATAGATGGGAAATATTTGAAAAAAAAAGGATGGTTGTATCTGTACTGAACATGTACAGAGTTTTTTTCTTATCATTATTCCCTAAACAATACAGTATAAGAACTATTTACATAGCATTTACATTGTATTAGGTATTATAAGTAATCTAGAGATGACTTAAAGTATACAAGAGGATATGGGTAGGCTATATGCAAATACTATGCCATTTTATGTAAGGGACTTGAGCATCCTCAGATTGGGAGTCCTGTAACCAATCCCCCATGGATTCAAGGGACGACTGAACAAATCTATAAGGCTATGGTATGAACCTATGTGAAAAAGCAAAACTAAACTAAACTAAAATTCCTTAACTAATTGAGGTACTTTAAAAAATGGAATTCCTAAAAAGATTTGACCTTCTCCTTGAAGTTGTATTTAAGTTTATAAAATATCAGTTCTTTTCAAATAATTAAGAGTTTAACATAGACCTAACCAAAATCTCAAATAAATTTTGTAGGAAAATTAATACATTTATTCAAATGTTTACTTCGATGAATACATTGATTCTATCAGGAAAAATAAATGGGTGATTATAGTTAAGAGTTTTTGAAGAGGAAGAGAATAAAGGTGATTTTGTTTCTTCTATGTATTGCCAGTTATTATAAAGCTACAGTAATGAAAACAAGAGATGCATTAAGTGTCATATCAATGAATAAAATTGAAATCCATAAATCAGATGGTAGTGAGTAAAATGATTTATTTGTGACACAGAAAGCATCCCAGCTTAATGGGGAAATGATTGATTGTTCAACAAATGTTGATGTAACATCTTCTTGTTTGGAAAACTTGAAATTTGCTCCTCATATGTACATCAAACTTTCAATTTCAATCATAAATTTCAATTGGGATAAGTAATTATGAAAAAATCAATAAAAACAATTAAAATATAGATATCTGTATATATAATCTTGGCATAGATAAGGCTTATCTAAACAAAACTATAAAACAAAGTATAAACTTCTGATGAATTTGATCCTTTAGAAAGAGAAAACTTCATATCAAAAAACTGGAAATAAAATGAAAAGACCATCAGTCAGCTGTGGTGGTACATGTAGTCCCAGCTACTCTAGAGGCAGAAGTGGGAGGATTGCTTGAGCTCAGGAATTTGAGGCCAACCTGGGCAACATGGCAAGACCCCGTCTCTAAAAAAAAAAAAAAAAAAAAAAAAAAAGGACAAGTGGCCAGGTGCAGTGGCGCACACCTATAATCCCAGCACTTTAGGTGGCCAAGGTGAGTGGATCACCTGAGGTCAGGAGTTTGAGACCAGCCTGAACAACGTGGCGAAACCCCGTCTCTACTAAAAATACAAAAAAATTAGCCGGGCATGGTGGAGCATGCCTGTAATCCCAGCTACTCTGGAGGCTGAGGCGGGGAATCGCTTGAACCAGGGAGGCAGAGGTTGCAGCGAGCCGAGATAGCACCATTGCACTCCAGCTTGGGCAACAAGAGCGGAACTCTGTCTCAATAAAAAAAAAAAAAAAAAAGACAAATGATAAATTGGATAAAATATTTGCGTTGTTTTTTTGACAGAATTAATAGACTTAATAACTATAGAATTCTTACAAATCACTAATAAATATACCGGTATCAGAATAGGAAAAATAAAATAGGCAGAAACAATTAGATAATTCCAAGAAGAAATGTCACTGGCCAATAAAATTTGAAAAAAGTGTTAAACTCATTGATAAGAAATGCAGTAAACAGTAGTGACATAGCTTTTGAATTTGCATATGGTGAAAGATAATTTTTAATAATCTGATGGTAGAAACTTACGTTGTTATGACGTTTTTGGAAATCAGTTTGACATTATGTATGACATTGAGCATTGAGAGTTCATACACTTTGCCATAGAAATTTTGCTTCTGGAGCTGGGAGGTCATAAATGATTACTAGAATGTAGTCAGAATTATATTAATAATTAATTATTGTAATAATTAACATAATTATATAATTAGAATGTGATGCAACACTCTTTTCATGGTAAACGGGCAGAGTGGTTTGACAACACATCCTGTTTTCACTCAGTATCTGTTATGGTTTGGTTCTGCTTCGTGGAAATACTATTTTGTATCTCTTTTGGCAAAGTGAAGCCACATCAAACAATGTATTGGAGAGAAAGTTCTCAACAGCACATTTCTTTAGATCAGACATCAGACAAACATCTTCAATAATAATTAGTTTCCCCTACCACAGAGTTCCCCAACTCCCAGGCCACAGACCTGAGCTCCGCCTCCTGTCAGAGCTGTGGCAGCAACATTAGATTCTCAAAGGAGTGCAAACCCTATTGTGAACTGCGCAGCGGTTTATATATTGCAATGTAATAATAGAAATAAAGTGCATATTAAATGTAATGTGCTTGAATCATCCTGAAACCATCCGCCTTCCCCTGATCTGTAGAAAAGTGTCTTCCACAAAACTGGCCCCCAGTGACAAAAAGGTTGGGGACCACTCCTATCATATAGGGGGAGACACAAACTAATGCGCTACACACAAAATCTCCACTGGGCCTGTTTAATGTAGAAAACCATGAAACATTCCCTAAAACTTTATCCTAAGCTGGCTTATTGTTTTATGGCGTTGCAGGAAATGACTTGGAAAGGTTTATAAGCAGACTCTGCTGAGAAGCTTCTAAAGATCCCTGTGACCTAGGGACAAAGCATCCACATTTTCCTCTAAACGCTGAAGACGTTGGCAGACTTCTTATTTTGGCAAAATATTGTATGTTCTGAAATTAATGGAGCATTTCTTTTTTTTTCCATTTTAATGGATGACAGCATGGAAGTAATTCGTCTAGGACACAGTTATTTTATAAACTGGGACCGGAAGATGTATTATTCTCGAAAAGCAACACCTGCAGAGGCTCGGACGACCACGCTCAATGAGGAACTGGGGCAGATTGAGTACATTTTCTCCGACAAAACGGGTACCCTCACTCAAAACATCATGACCTTTAAAAGATGTTCCATTAATGGGAGAATCTATGGTAAGAGACACAGTTCCTTTCTCTTAATGGTATTTTTAACAATTTCTTAAATAACTTACCCCATTAAAAAAATTTAAAAATCCAAAACAATCACTGGCTTTCTTATTAATATGGGCACCATCAGCATCTATCATATAGATGCTGGTATGCTTGGCAGACAGTAAATTCTCATTGAATATGTATTGGATAAATGTTGAGTAGTTTAGATGAAACTTTGGATTTATTGCCATTTATGGATAGAGAAGAGGGTTAGATAAGATAACTCTCTGAAGTTCCTTTCAGTGCTCTGTGGGATTCTTTATTATTATTATTATACTTTAAATTCTGGGATACATGTGCAGAACGTGCAAGTTTGTTACGTAGGTATACATGTGCCATAGTGGTTTGCTGCACCCATCAACCCGTCATCTACATTAGGTATTTCTCCTAATGCCATCGCTCCCCTAGCCTCCCACCCCCCAACACGCTGTGGTGTGTGATGTTCCCCTCCCTGTGTCCTTGTGATCATATTGTTCAACTCCCACTTATGAGTGAGAACATGCAGTGTTTGGTTATCTTTTCCTGTGTTAGTTTGCTGAGAATGATGGTTTCCAGCCTCATCCAAGTCTCTGCAAAGGACATGAATCATCCTTTTTTATGGCTGCATAGTATTTCATGGTGTATATGTGCTGTATTTTCTTTATCCAGTCTATCATTGATGGGCATTTGGGTTGGTTCCAAATCTTTGCTATTATGAATAGTGCTACAATAAACATATGTGTGCATGTGTCTTTATAGTACAATGATTTGCAATCCTTTGGGTATATACCCAGTAATGGAATTGCTGAGTCAAATGGTATTTCTGGTTCTAGATCTTGAGGAATTGCCATAGTGTCTTCCACAATGGTTGAACTAATTTACACTCCCACCAACAGTGTAAAAGCATTCCTATTTCTCCACATCCTCTCCAGCACCTGTTGTTTCCTGACTTTTTAATAATCACTATTCTAACTGGTATGAGATGGTATCTTATTGTGGTTTTGATTTGCATTTCTCTGACGGCCAGTGATGATGGGCATTTTTTCATGTGTCTGTTGGCTGCATAAATGTCTTCTTTTGAGAAGTGTCTGTTCATATCCTTTGCCCACTTTTTGATGATGTTGTTTGTTTTTTTCTTGTAAGTTTAAGTTCCTTGTAGATTCTGGATATTAGTCCTTTGTCAGATGGATAGATTGAAAAATTTACTTCCATTCTGTAGGTTGCCTCTTCACTCTGATGATAGTTTCTTTTGCTGTGCCAAAGCTCTTTAATTAGGTTCCATTTGTCAATTTTGGCTTTTGTTGCCATTGCTTTTGGTGTTTTAGTCATGAAGTCTTTGCCCATGCCTATGTCCTGAATGGTATTGCCTAGGTTTTCTTCTAGAATTTTTATGGTTTTAGGTCTTATTTTTAAGTCTTTAATCCATCTTGAATTAATTTTTGTATAAGGTGTAAGGAAGGGGTCCAGTTTCAGTTTTCTGCATATGGCTAGCCAGTTTTCCCAACACCGTTTATTAAGTAGGGAATCCTTTCTCCATTGCTTGTTTTTGTCAGGTTTGTCAAAGATCAGATAGTTGCAGGTGTATGGCGTTATTTCTGAGGCCTCTGTTCTGTTCAATTGGTCTATATATCTCTTTTGGTAGCAGTACCATGCTGTTTTGGTTGCTGTAGCCTTGTAGTATAGTTTGAAGTCAGGTAGCATAATGCCTCCAGCTTTGTTCTTTATGCTTAGGATTGTCTTGGCTATATGGGCTCTTTTTTGGTTCCATATGAAGTTTAAAGTAGTTTTTTCTAATTCTGTGAAGAAAGTCAATGGTAGCTTGATGGGGTTAGCACTGAATCTGTAAATTACTTTGGGCAGTATGGCCATTTTCACAATATTGATTCTTCCCATCCACAAGCATGGGATGTTTTCCCATTGTTTGTGTCCTCTCTTATGTCCTAGAACAGTGGTTTGTAGTTCTCCTTGAAGAGGTCCTTCATATCCCTTGTTCGTATATTTCTAGGTATTTTATTTTCTTTGTAGCTATTGTGAATGGGAGTTTACTCATCATTTGGCTTTCTGTCTATTATTGGTGTATAGGAATGCTTGTAATTTTTGCACATTGATTTTGTATCTTGAAACTTTGCTGAAGTTGCTTGTCAGCTTAAGGAGATTTTGGGCTGAGACGATGGGGTTTTCTAAATATACAATCATGTCATCTGCAAACAGAGACAATTTGATTTCCCCTCTTCCTATTTGAATACACTTTATTTCTTTGTCTTGCCTGGTTGCCCTGGTCAGAACTTCCAATACTATGTTGAACAGAAGTGGCGAGAGAGGGCATCCTTGTCTTGTGCCGGTTTTCAAAGGGAATGTTTCCAGCTTTTGCCCATTCAGTATGATATCGACTGTGGGTTTGTCATAAATAGCTCTTATTATTTTGAGATATATTCCCTTAATACCTAGTTTATTGAGAGATTTTAGCATGAAGGGGTGCTGAATTTTATCAAAGGCCTTTTCTGCATCTGTTGAGATAATATGTGGTTTTAATCATTGGTTCTGTTTATGTGATGGATTATGTTTATTGATTTACCTATATTGAATCAGCCTTACATCTCAGTGATGAAGCCAACTTGATCGTGGTAAATAAGCTTTTGGGCGTGCTGGTGGATTTGGTTTGCCAGTATTTTACTGAGGATTTTCGCACGGATGTTCATCAGGGATATTGGCCTGAAATTTTCTTTTTTTGTTGTGTCTCTTCCTGGTTTTGGTATCAGGATGAGGCTGGCCTGATAAAATGAGTTAAGGAGGAGTTTTTCTTTTTCTATTGTTTAGAATAGTTTCAGAAGGAATGGTACCAGCCCCTGTTTGTATTTCTGGTACAGTTCAGCTGTGAATCTCTCTGGTCTTGGGCTTTTTTTGGTTGGTAGACTATTAATTACTGCCTCAATTTCAGAACTTGTTATTGGTCTATTCAGAGATTCAACTTCTTCCTGGTTTAGTCTTGGGAGGTTGTATGTGTCCAAGAATTTATCCATTTCTTCTAGATTTTCTAGTTTATTTGCATAGAGGTATTTATAGTATTCTCTGATGGTAGTTTGTTTTTCTGTGGGATCGGTGGTGATATCCCCTTTATCACTTTTTATTGTGTCTATTTGACTCTTCTCTCTTTTCCTCTTTATTATTCTGGCTAGTGGTCTGTCTATTTTGTTAATCTTTTCAAAAAACCAACTCCTGGATTCATTGATATTTTGAAGGGTTTTTCGTGTCTCTATCTCCTTCAGTTCTGTTCTGATCTTAGTTATTTCTTGTCTTCTGCTAGCTTTTGAATTTGTTTGCTCTTTCTTCTCTAGTTATTTTAATTGTGATGTTAAGATGTCGATTTTAGATATTTCCCTCTTTCTCCTGTGGGCATTTAGTGCTATAAATTTCCCTCTAAACAATACTTTATCTATGTCCCAGAGATTCTGGTACATTGTTTCTTTGTTCTCATTGGTTTCAAATAACTTATTTATTTCTGCCTTTATTTCATTATTTACCCAGTAATCATTCAGGAGCAAGTTGTTCAGTTTCCATGTAGTCGTGTGGTTTTGAGTGAGTTTCTTAATCCTGAGTTCTACTTTGATTGCACTGTGGTCTGAGACTGTTTGTTATGATTTCTGTTCTTTTGCATTTGCTGAGTAGTGTTTTACTTCCAATTATGTGGTCAGTTTTAGAATAAATGCAATGTGGTGCTGAGAAGAATGTATATTCTGTTGATTTGGGGTAGAGAGTTCTGTAGATGTCTATTAGGTCCGCTTGGTGCAGAGCTGAGTTCAAGTGCTGAATATCCTTGTTAATTTTCTGTCTCGTTGATCTGTCTAATATTGACAATGGGGTGTTAAAGTCTCCCACTATAATTGTGTGGGAGTCTAAGTCTCTTTGTAGGTCTCTGAGAACTTACTTTATGAATCTGGGTGCTCCTGTATTGGCTGCATATATATTTAGGATAGTTAACTCTTCTTGTTGCATTGATCCCTTTACCATTTTGTAATGCCCTTCTTTGTCTCTTTTTGTCTTTGTTGGTTTAAAGTCTGTTTTGTCAGAGACTAGGATTGCAACCTCTGCTTTTTTTTGCTTTCCATTTGCTTGGTAAATATTCCTCCATCCCTTTATTTTGAGCCTATGTGTGTCTTTGCGTATGAGATGGGTCTCCTGAATCCAGCACACCAATGGGTCTTGACACTTTATCCAATTTGCCAGTGTGTATCTTTTAATTGGGGCATTTAGCCCATTTACATTTAAGGTTAATATTGTTATGTGTGAATTTGATCCTGTCATTATGATGCTAGCTGGTCATTTTGCCCATTGGTTGATGCAGTTTCTTCATAGCGTCGATGGCCTTTACAATTTGGTATGTTTTTGTAGAGGCTGGTATGGGTTATTCCTTTCCATATTTAGTGCTTCTTTCAGGAGCTAAGGCAGGCCTGGTGGTGACAAAAATCTCTCAGCATTTCCTTGTCTTTAAAGGAGTTTATTTCTCCTTCACTTATGAAGCTTAATTTGGCTGGATATGAAATTCTTGGTTGAAAATTCTTTAAGAATGTTGAATATTGGCCCTCACTCTCTTCTGGCTTGTAGGGTTTCTGCAGAGAGAACCACTGTTTTTCTGATGGACTTCCCTTTTTGAGTAACCTGACCTTTCTCTCTGGCTGCCCTTAACATTTTTTCCTTCATTTCAACCTTGGTGAATCTGATGAGTATGTGTCTTGGGGTTGCTCTCCTCAAGGAGTATCTTTGTGGTGTTCTCTGTGTTTTCTGAATTTGAATGTTGGCCTGCCTTGCTAGGTTGGGGAAGTTCTCCTGGATAATATCCTGAAGAGTGTTTTCCAACTTGGTTCCATTCTCCCTGTCACTTTCAGCTACACCAATGAAACGTAGGTTTGGTCTTTTCACATAGACCCATATTTCTTGGAGGCTTTGTTCGTTCCTTTCCATTCTTTTTTCTCTAATCTTGTCTTCATACTTTATTTCATTAAGTTGATCTTCAGTCTCTCTGATATTCTTTCTTCTGCTTGATTGATTCAGCTATTGATTCTTGTGTATGCATCATGAAGTTCTCATGCTGTGTTTTTGAGCTCCATCGGGTCACTTATGTTCTTCTCTAAACTGGTTATTCTAGCTAGCAATTCGTCTAACCTTTTTACAAAGTTCTTAGCTTCCTTGCATTGGGTTAGAACATGTTCCTTTAGCTTGGAAGAGTTTGTTTTTACACACCTTTTGAAGCCTACTTCTGTTAATTCTCTGTCCAGTTTTGTTTGCTTGCTGGTCAGGAGTTGTGATCCTTTGGAGGAGAAGAGGCGTTCTAGTTTTTGGAATTTTCAGCCTTTTTGCACTGGTTTTTCCTCACCTTTGTGGATTTATCTACCTTTGGTCTTTGTTGTTGGTGACCTTCAGATAGGGTTTTGTGTGGACGTCCTTTTTGTTGCTGTTGATGCTATTCATTTCTGTTTGTTAGTTTTCCTTCTAACAGGCCTCTCAGTTGCAGGTCTGCTGGAGTTTGCTGGAGGTCCACTCCAGACCCTGTTTGCCTGAGTAACACCAGTAAAGGCTGCAGCCCAGCAAAGATTGCTGCTTGTTCCTTCCTCTGGAAGCTTTGTCCCAGAGGGACACTTGCCAGATGTCAGCCAGAGCTCTCCTGTATAAGGTGTCTGTCGACCTCTGCTGGGAGGTGTCTCCCAGTCAGGTTACCCGGGGTGTCAGGGACCCACTTGAGGAGGCAGTCTGTCCCTTAGTGGAGCTCGAGCGCTGTGCTGGGAGATCCGCTGCTCTCTTCAAAGCTGGCAGGCAGGAACATTTAATTCTGCTGAAGCCGTGCCCACAGCCACCCCTTCCCCCAGGTGCTCTGTCCCAGGGAGATGGGAGTTTTATCTATAATCCCCTGACTGGGGCTGCTGCCTTTCTTTCAGAGATGCCCTGCCCAGAGAGGAGGAATCTAGAAAGGCAGTCTGGCTACAGAGGCTTTGCTGAGCTGTGGTGGGCTCTGCCTGGTTCAAACATCCTGGCTTTGTTTACACTGTGAGGGGAAAACTGCCTACTCAAGCCTCCATAATGGTGGATGCCCCTCCCCCCACCAAGCTTGAGCATACCAGGTCAACTTCAGACTGCTGTGCTGGCAGTGAGAATTTCAAGCCAGTGGATCTTGATTATCTGAGTTATCTCAGTAAGGGCAGCATTTTATACTTGATTCCTATCAGCTCTGGGGTTTATGTAAGTGCACATGGTTTTGGGAATCTACTATTCATTTACAGGGCTGCCTTGAATGGCCAGATAAGCTGTTTCATTAATACCCACTTCTTGTTTGTGTGCTTTTCTCAGAATACATGCTCTATATTTGGCTTTTCAAGCATTCTATTTATATGTGACCCTTGTCACCCCAGCGCTGGCCGATTTGCATATTGTTACTTCTGCTGAGAGCACAGAGGCTCTGTGGAACTTTCTGTGGATTCCTCTGGTCTCCCAGTGTCCCTTCACGGGACTCTGAGTGTGAGTTTCTCAATACAGAAATCTCAGGAAGTAAAGGAAATCCAAGAAAGAGGGAAAACCTTTCCTTTGTCCCCTGATGGGAAACTTCATACATTGCCAAGTATTTTAAAGCAAGATTTGACCCTGAACAAAACTAAGAAATAGAAGAAGTTGATGTTTGCAATCTCCTACTTTTTGACCTCCTTTGGTTACCCACACCCATATAACCCATGGTCATTATGGTTTCCTCAGCTGTCTTCCACTCCCAGTTTCCTCTCCTGCCATCTCTGGTAGTGGACAAGATGATTTCCAACCTGGACTTCCACAAGCCCACAGTGGTATTGTTATATCAATATATTAATCTTATATCAGTATCATAATGACTGGTAAATAACAGAACCTTTCTTTAAAAAGTTCCTATTGGACATTATTTTCAGAGGCTTTCTAAAAATATTGCTTTAACCCAAAAAGTAGCTTAAATAGGAAACTTTTAATCAGAATATTGAAAATATTTTGAATTTTGGGGACTTTTTGGATTTTTTTTTTTGCCACATATTGATCTAATAATACAATCACTTCTAGGAAGCAATCTTAAAGGAATTATCAGACATGTGGACCAAGATTCATTTGTAGAAATGTTTATCATATTTTATGATAAAGGTTCTATTTTTGGAGAAGGCCCTTGACTTTCACAAGATCTTTGCAAATCTCCAAATTCACAAATCCCATGATAGCTTGTAATTCCTCTCATGAAATGCAGGAAAGTAACTTAAAGATTTAAGTGATCCTTTAGACTCTTATTTTATATGCTATTATAATTTATAATGCATTTACAATACCATTAAAATAAATTCTTACTAAAGCACTCACAGAATGTTTCAGAATCATTTTTCCTTGTTTTCATACAAGTTGGGCATATTAATATCACAGATGCAGGCCTTGGGAAAATGTAACATTCGACTGTAATTTATCTAAATCTTCTATTTCCTGGGTAAGAAATATTATCTTCTTAGGCAATTTTTCTTCACTTTCATCACCAGCCCTGTAAATGGGCTTTTATTGTAGGGAGGAGGCAGACCATTTAACGCAAAGACACATTTTTTTTTCTTTTTCTTTTTTCTGTCATTTTATTAGAGTGACGGCGTACAGGGTAACCACTAGAGCATAACACAGTGAATTTGAGATTTAAATTCCAGGTGCTAGGCCAGTTTCATTCACTAGCTCAGGGACTCCTCCCACACCACAGCCATACAGCATTCCAGATTCAGACCAATGCCCCAGAGAAACAACAAATAGAACTGCTTGTCGAGTGGTTGGTGCTCATAGCATTGTATAACGAAGAGAGAGAGAACTTAGATTAAAAAACCCACTATGCTTACTTTAGTTTTCATTTAGTCATGTCATTTTGAACCATTCTTTGGTTCTCTTATCCATAAAACGGAAATGAAAATCTTCACTTTGCAAGTTTATTATAAGGATCAGTGATAATTTAAAAGCCTGGCACAGGCTGATTCAAGTAACTCTTTTTTTTTTTTTTTTTTCCAACTTTTAAGTTCAGGGGTACATGTTCAGGATGTGCAGGTTTGTTACATAGGTAAACGTGTGCCATGGTAGTTTCCTGGACAGATCATCCCATCACGTAGGTATTAAGTCTAGCTGTTCTTTTAGCTGTTCTTCCTGATGCTCTCCCTTCCCACATCAACAGGCCCCAGTGTGTGCTGTATTCCCTGTGTGTCCACGTGTTCTCATCATTCAGCTCCCACTTACAAGTGAGAACATGCAGTGTTTGGTTTTCTGTTCCCATGTTAGTTTGCTGAGGATAATGGATTCCAGCTCCATCCATGTCCCGGCAAAGGATATGACCTCATTCCTTTTTATGGTTGCACAGTATTCCATGGTGTATATGTACCACATTTTCTTTATCCAGTCTATCAATGATGGGCATGAGGTTAATTCCATGTCTTTTCTATTGTGAATAGTGTCGCAATGAACATATGTGTGTGTGTATCTTTATAATAGAATGATTTATATTCCTTTGGTATATACCCAGTAATTGGAATGCTGGATCAAATGTTATTTCTGCCTTTAGGTCCTTGAGGAATCGTCACACTGTCTTCCACAATGGTTGAACTAATTTACAGTCCCACTGTAAGAGGTTCTCTTTCTCCACAACCTTGCCAGCACCTGTTATTTTTTGACCTTTTAATAATAGCCATTCTGACTGGCGTGAGATGGTATCTCATTGTGGCTTTGATTTGCCTTTCTCTCCAATGATCAATAATGTTAAGCTTTTTTTCATATTTTTGTTGTCCTCATTTATTCTTCTTTTGAGAAGTGTCTGTTCATGTCCTTTGCCCACATGGGAGTTGACAGGTTTTTTCTCTTATAAATTTGTTTAAGTTCCTTGTAGATTCTGGATATCAGACCTTTGTCAGATGGATAGATCACAAAATTTTTCTCTCATTCTGTAGGTTGTCTGTTTACTCGGATGATAGTTTCTTTAAGTCACTCATTATTATTATAAGAAATATAATCCTGGCAAATAGTATGAAACTTTCCAATGCCAAGTAAAAATTAAAAAAAAATTAATGCCTCACAATAGGGAAAGTGAAAGTAAATTATGCTACATCTATAATCATGGGCTACTATACAACGATTCAAAATAAGATTCAAAACAATTTGATTGATAGGAGAAATTCTCATGGTTAAAAACTGTAAGAACAAGAAGTTTATGAACAATGTGAATATATGTGTATATAAAAATACACAATAAAAATCATTCTACAAATACTAGTTATTTCTGGATGAAGGGAAGTGATTTTTATTTTCTATTGTAAATGTCCCCTATTTTCCATTATACCTGTAATAAGTACATATTAGCTTAATCAGATAATCAAGAACTTGCCCACCCTAGGACATGGTTCTATTGAGCACTACAGAACAGAATCACACAGCTGGGGGGACCAGGGCAAGATGGCCAAATAGGAACAGCTCCAGTCTGTAGCTCCCAGTGAGATCAACGCAGAAGGGGGACAATTTCTGCATAATGGTGATATAATAAATAATAAGTGTATTCCTTAAAACTAAATGTCTAATCTAATTTCAATTTCACTTTTAATTCTCAATTTTTGTTTTGTCAGGCGAAGTACCTGATGACCTGGATCAGAAGACTGAAATAACTCAGGTGTGGAAGTGATAAAATTTTATTCTTAGTTTCAATTTCAAATTATATGTGGTTTTAAGAAACTGGTAAACTTTTAGTGTCCTGATTTCCACTAAGACCAGATGAGATACTTAATGCATAACATTAAAAAATAGATTAATATGATTCAGAATTCCTTCTTATACTACTGAACCAACCACAGAGTTCCTCCTGTTTTTTTTTCTTGAGATATTTGTGCAGATACAAGGAATCATATTTCCCCACCTTTTACATAGTGGAGAAATATAATTACATAGGTGGTGGCATAATTTACATAATGTTCTTCAACTTTCTCAACAATATATCTTGGAGATCTTTCTAGATTAGTTTTAAAAAAGTACTTTCTCATTCTTTTTAATGGCTGAATGGTATTTTGTTATATTGATGTTCCAAAATTTATATGAAGACATTTAGGATTTTCAATATTTTTCTAGTAAAGAAAATGCAGCAAAAAAAACCCCCCAAAACTGGATACATATGTTATTTCACATGTTAGAGAATATAGAATCTGTTTCTAGAAATAGAATTGCTAAATCAAAAGATATATGCATTTGTAATTTGATAAATATTGCAAATTGCCTTCTTTAGAATTTATAACAATTTACCCTGACACAAACAAGTGTAAGAATGTCTGATTTCCCCCACTCTCACCAACACAATGTTTTATCAAAGTTTATGATCTTTGGTGAGATTATATGAAAAATGGGTACATCAATATTCATTCTAATTTTAACTTCTCTTATTATAAGTGAGGTTCAACATATTTTCATATGTTTGAGAGCTAATTATGTTTCTGTAAGTTTCTGGTTCGTAATTTTTTTACCCATTTTTTTCTATTGGGTTGTCTATTACAAAAATTAATTTGTATATTTCTATATTGGGGAAAATAAGTATTTGTCTGTGAAATGAGTTTTATGTATTCTTTTCACAATTTGTCATTTGTCCCATGATTATTTTTTCTGGTATTTTTGCCATGAAAAATATTTTATTTTCATGTAGTTGAGTTTATCACTTTTTCCTCCATCACTGAGTTTTATGTCTTAGATATAAAGCACACCATCATTATAGAGTTAATGTTTTTTGTTTAAATCTTAGATTCATTTGGATTTTATCCTGGTGTAGAAGGTAAAGCATAAGTCCAACTATATTTTTCTCCAGGTGATTACTGACTTTACCCATTTATTTAAAAGCTTGTCCTCTTTTTCACTGATTTGGGATGTTACCTTTATAGCATGCCAAACTCTTGTGTACTAGATCTATTACTGAATTTTTGATGTGTTTTCTTTCTATGCATATGTTAGTATCATACAGTTTTAATTGTTGACAAAGTCTGGGTGTGGTGGCTGATGGCTGTAATCTCAGCACTTTGGGAGGTGGGAGGATCACGTGAGGTCAAGAGTTTGAGACTAGGCTGGCCAGCATGGTGAAACCCTGTCTCTACTACAAACATAAAAATTAGCCAGGTGTGGTGGTGGATGCCTATAGTCCCAGCTACTTGGGGGGCTGAGGCAGGAGATTTGCTTGAACCTGGGAGGCAGAGGTTGCAGTGAGCTGAGATCTCACCACTGCACTCCAGACTGGGAGACAGAATGAGACTTCATCTCAATAAAAAGAAATTTATTGACATTGACAAGGCTCTAACATTTGGTAAGACTAATTGTTTTTCAGTGCTCTTTTTTTTTTTTTTTCTGTAGATTTCTCTGAACTGTTTTGCTTAAACTTTCCTCATGATTTTTTGTTAGAATGATGTTAAATTTATTGATTATCTTAAGAAGTGTTAATATACTTATGATGTTGAATCTTCTTATCCAAGAACATACCACGTATTTCAAGCTACTTAAGTCATATTTTGTGCCTCTCAGAAGCATTTTCAGGTTTTCTGCATAAATACGTTGCTCATTAAAAAAAATTATTCCTACGTATGCAATTAATTTTGGGGGTTCTTTGAAACCAAGGAGAACAAAGACACAACATACCAGAATCTCTGGGACACATTTAAAACAGTGTGTAGAGGGAAATTTATAGCACTAAATGCCCAGAAGAGAAAACAGGAAAGATTTAAAATTGACACCCTAACATCACAATTAAAATAACTAGAGAAGCAAGAGCAAACACATTCAAAAGCTAGCAGAAGGCAAGAAATAACTAAGATCAGAGCAGAACTGAAGGAGATAGAGACACAAAAAACCCT
>NW_012105331.1:1681963-1707453 GCF_000951045.1 Mandrillus leucophaeus
CACATCAAAAAGCTTATCCACCATGAGCAAGTGGGCTTCATCCCTGGGATGCAAGGCTGGTTCAACATATGCAAATCAATAAACGTAATCCATCATATAAACAGAACCAAAGACAAAAACCACATGATTATCTCAATAGATGCCGAAAAGGCCTTCGACAGAATTCAACAGCCCTTCATGCTAAAAACTCTCAATAAACTAGGTATTGAGGAGATGTATCTCAAAATAATAAGAGCTATTTATGACAAACCTGCAGCCAATATCATACTGAATGGACAAAAACATCCCTTTGAAAACTGGCACAAGACGGGGATGCCCTCTCTCATCACTCTTATTCAACATAGTGTTGGAAGTTCTGGCCAGGGCAATCAGGCAAGAGGAAGAAATAAAGGGTATTCAATTAGGAAAAGAGGAAGTCAAATTGTCCCTGTTTGCAGATAACATGATTGTGAACAGGCAACCTACAGAATGGGAGAAAATTTTTACAATTTACCCGTCTGACAAAGGGCTAATATCCACAATCTATGAAGAACTTAAGCAAATTTACAAGAAAGAATCAACCCCATCAAAAAGTGGGCAAAGGATATGAACAGACAATTCTCAGAAGAAGACATTTATGCAGCCAACAGACACATGAAAAAATGCCCATCATCACTGGCCATCAGAGAAATGCAAATCAAAACCACAATAAGACACCATCTCATACCAGTTAGAATGGTGATTATTAAAAAGTCAGGAAACAACAGGTGCTGGAGAGGATGTGGAGAAATAGGAATGCTTTTACACTGTTGGTGGGACTGTAAACTAGTTCACCCATTGTGGAAGAGAGTGTGGCGATTCCTTAAGGATCTAGAACTAGAAATACCATTTGACCCAGTCATCCCATTACTGGGCATATACCCAAAGGATTATAAATCATGCTGCTATAAACACACATACACATGTATGTTTATTGTGGCACTATTCACAATAGCTAAGACTTGGAACCAACCCAGATGTCCATCAATGATAGACTGGATTAAGAAAATGTGGCACATATACACCATGGAATACTATGCAGCCGTAAAATAGGATGAGTTCATGTCCTTTGTAGAGACATGGATGAAGCTGGAAACCATCATTCTGAGCAAACTGTCGCAAGGACAGAAAACCAAACACTACATGTTCTCACACATAGGTGGGAATTGAACAATGAGAACACTTGAACACAGGGTGGGGAACATCACACACCGGGGCATGTCGTGGAGTGGAGAGAGGTGGGGAGGGATAGCATTAGGAGATATACCTATTGTAAATGATGAGTTAACGGTTGCAGCACACCAACATGGCACATGTATACATATGTAACAAACCTACACGTTGTGCACATGTACCCTAGAACTTAAAGTATAATTTAAAAACCCTAAAAAATTTTTATTTTTCTAAAGTACAAGTTGGATACTGAATTTAGCAATACCCCTTTGTCACCTATGAGGATAACAAAATATTTTTTCTTCCATGGATATATTAATGTGATAAATCATATTAACAGATTCAATTTTATCCATATTTTCCTGGAATAAATGCCACTTGTCATGTTAAACTGTTTTTTAATGTGGTACTAGATTCTGTTTACTAATGCTTGGTTTAGATATGCGCATTGATCTTTGTAAGAGACATGGTTCTGTAGTGTTCTTTTTTGGGGTAATAATTGTTTTGCTACCAATGTTATGTTTGCTTTAGAAACACAAATAGGGGATCATTCCTTCTTTTTGTATTCTGTGGGACAGTTTACATGAAATCAAAATAATGTATGCCTTAAAGTTTTCACAAAATCCCCCTATAAAATTATGTGGACCTGGTGCTATTTCAGGTGGTAGCTCTTAGATAATGTTCTTATATTCTCGTCTACAGTAGTTATCTGTTTAGAATTTCTATCTCTTTTGGAGTGATTTGGAAAATTATATCTTCTTAGACTATTGTCTAATTCAGTCAGATTTTCACATTTATTTGCAAACACTCATAAGTCTTTTAAATTCACATTTATTTACAAAGACTCGTAAGTCTTTTAAATTCACATTTCTTTTCACATTTATTTGAAAAGACTCATAAGTCTTTTAATTTCCTCTTTATCTGTGGTTCTTTTTATTATTTATCTTTTGTTTTTGTCCTTTCCTGTCTTGCTTATGTTAGCAGTTTAGTTGCCCCTTTCTCCCACAAAAAAGTATAGCTGTTGGATTTACTTATTTTTTTTCCTGCATTTTAATCAATAACTTCTGCTTCTTTATTAATGCCTTCTTCATTCCTTAAATTTTTTTTTTGTTTTGCTTTTTCTTACTTCATACTTGGATGCTTTATTTATTTTTATTCTTTTCTGGTTTTTTAAGAATACAAATATTTAAGGTTAACAATTTCCCCCGAACACTGCTTTAGTTTTATTATGTATATTTTGGCATATAGTTTAATAAGGTATTTTAATTTTATTTTTATATGATTATTTTATCTTTATTTTTGTCATATCAGTGAGTTCAAATTGAACCATTGAGTTTGAACCGTAAGTTTTTAAGGAAGAATTTAAAATTTGCAGATGGTAAGGGCTTTTTTCTCCCTAATTTTATTGCACTTTTAATGCAAGAATATATTTTTTTTGCTTTTACCTTTTAGAATTTATTGAGGTTTTCTTTGTGGCTTAATAAGGTTAATTGTTATTAATGTTTCAGGACCCTTAAGAAGAAAGTACTTGTATTCTCTTTTCATAAGGTAGGAATTAGCTATGTATAATTTAGCTCTATCTTGTTAAAGATATAATTGGTCTTCTATATAATTATTTATCTTTTATTTATATTAATCTGTTTGAGTTGAAGAAGCTAATTAAACTGTTCTGATCATACTGTCTGTCTATAGGTCATATATATACCAAAGTCTGTTTTATTGAGTATTGGTGCTAGTTTTTGGTAACACTGATGATCATAATGGTTTAACTTTTATTATGAATTACGAATTTTAACATTAAAAGTACTCTTTTTTGACTCATTCAATTCTTCTTGGTCTTATTGAAACCTCATTTGATGTTAAGATAATTATTTTTGGGTATTTTTCATTTATATTTGCCCACCTTTTATTTTCAAAGTTCCTGAATTACTTTGATTTAGGTATATCTTTTGTGTAGAACACAGGGCTGTAGTTTGCCTTTGCTTTAAGTTCCAATCTTTTAATGAGTTTGGCTCATTTACGTGGGGCTATACCTTGTCTTGGTTCTGTTACAACATTTTAGGTTATTATTTTTTGTCTTTATAATTCTTAATAATTATTTCCTTATATGGTCTCTTTCTTTTACTCTGTGTGTGTGTGTTTGTGTGTGTTTCTTGTAATATTTAAGGAAGTATTTTATTGTTTCTGTACTGTATGCGCTCAAGTGTTTACATAATACTTTAAATTTTTTCTTAAGGCAGTGTTGATCAATTTCCTAATGTGAACAATGATGAGATTATTATTTTTCTTTTCCTCATATTTTCCTAATATTTTTCTTAATAGTACTTTTAATCTGAAATGTATATTAATTTCTATGAGTCGATTTGCAGCTTTAAATGATATTTTTTCATTTTCAGATACCAAAATAAGGAAATCAGCATGTTCTCCCAATTTCTTTTGGCAATCTTTTCATGTAGTCAAGTGTGTAATATTTGCATTTTTTGGTCATCCTAATCTATTGGTTTTAGACCTATTCCTCCAGCTAAAGATATTTTATGTTCACCACTAACTAGTCCCTTTCTCAGTTATCTCAGTTTTTTTTTCAGTTATTTTTCCATTTGGCTGAAGTTCATCCTCTAATTTCAAGAATGCTTCATAAGAAATATCTGTTCAGGCCAAGTATGGTGGCTCATACCTATAGTTACAGCACTTTGAGAGGTGAGGTGGGAGGACGGTTTGAGGCTCGGAGTTTGAGATCAGCCTGGGCAACATAGTGAGACACTGTCTCTACAAACAATAAAAACCCCAATTAGCTAGGCATGCTGGGGTACACCTGTAGTCCTGGATACTTGGGAGGCTGAGATAGGAGGATCACTGGAGTCCATCACTTCCAGGCTGCATTCCAGCCTGGGTGACAGAGTGACACTGTCTCAAACAAAATCTGTTCAGAACTATTTGTTGACTTTATATTTGAATGACAGTTTGTCTATAAACTCTTTGGGCCAGTTTCTTCTCTGGATGGTTTTAGGGAAGTCCAAGGCCAGTGTGTATTTTAGAACTTACTAGTCATATAATAATACATACACTTATTTTAAATATTTTAAAATTTAAAAACTTATAATGCAATTGTGTTCAAAATTTATTACACGAACAAAACAATCTGTGATTAAATAAGTTTCTATGATTCTGGGACCAACATAAGTAACTGAGTGTCTTGTATATAGGTTATCTCATATACCTGGATAAAGTGTAAAGTAATATTATTCTACAGTCTCTAAGACAAAGCATCTGTCGAACTTATTTCCCATCGAATGTTTTTGAAAAGACATTACTACAGGGATAGTACTTGAGTCTTAAACTTTTAAAAGTATATAGTGTACATTCCAGAAGTCAGTAAATTAATAGGGATCTTATTTACTATTGGATCTTTTCCCACTATTTTATTCTGTTCTTTATTGAATTCCATTTTATTCATTTTGTTTCTATTTTTTACTCTCAACAAATTTTTAAGTGTTGAGTATGGTATTGTTAACTCTAAGCACATAGCAAATCTCTAGAATTTTTTTTTTTTGTTCCATGTCTGAAACTCTACACTAATTGCACAGCAAATCACCTTATTCCCATTTTCCCAGTCTCTGGCAAAAACCATTCTATTTTATGTTTTGAGAGTCTGACTACTTTAGAGACCTCATAAAAGTGGAATAATTCTGTATTTGTCCTTCTGTGACCAGCATTTTTCATTTATAATAATGTCAAGAGTCATCCATATTGTAGCATGACAGGATTTTCTTCTTTTTTATGGCTGAATAATATTCCATTGTATTTGTCTATCACATTTCCCTTATCTCTTCATCTGTTCATGGACATTTAGGTTGCTTCCACCTCTTGGCTATTGTGAATAATACTATAATGAACATGGGAGTGCAAATATCTTTTCAAGATCCTGATTTCCATTCTTTTTGGATAGATAAGGGATTGCAGGATAGTATGGTAGTTTTATTTTTAATTTTTTGAGGAACTTTCATACTGTTTTCTATAGTGACTACATCATTTTACATTTCTATGAACAGTGCACCAGGATTCCAGTCTTTCTACATCCTCAACAATACTTGGGATTTTCTGTTCTGTTTGTGTGGTTTTTGTTTGTTTGTTTTCTTTCTCCCACTTTTATTTTAGAATCAGGGTACATGTGCAAGTTTGTTACAAAGACATATTGCAGAATGCTGAGGTTTGGGATACAGTTGAACCCATCACCCAGGTAGTAAACACAGTGTCCAAGAGGTAGTTTTTCAGCTCCTGTCCTCCTCTCTCTATGCTACCTCTAGTAATTCCCACTGGCTATTGTTCCCATCTTTGTGTCCATGTGTGCCCAGTGTTTAGCTTCCACTTATAAGTGAGAACATGTGGTATTTGGTTTTCTGTTTTTGTATTAGTTTGCTTAAGATAACGGCCTCCAGCTGCATCTGTGTTGCTGCAAAGGATATAATTTTGTTCTTTTTTTAATTGCTGCATAGTACTGCATAATGTATATTTACCACATTTAAAAAATCCTATCCACTGTTGATGGGCACCTGGGTTTATTCTATGTTTTTTGCTATTATGAATAGCAGTGTGATAGGCATATGGGTGCACGTATCCTTTCAGTAGAATGATTTATTTTCTTTTGGGAATATACCCAGTAATAGGGTTGCTGAGTCAAATGGTAGTTCAACTGTTAGTTTTCTGAGGAATCTCCAAATGGCTCTCCACAGTGGCTGGACTCATTTAATTCCCACCAAGAGTGTGTAAGTGCCCCCTTTTCTTCACAGCCTCACCAACATCTGTTGTTTTTTGACTTTTTAACAAACATTTTTCTGACTGGTGTGAGATGGTATCTCATTGTGATTTTGATTTGCGTTTCTCTGATGATGAGTGATCATGAGCATTTTTTCATGTTTGTTTGCCACGTGTACACTTCTTTTGAGAAGTGTCTGTTCATGTCCTTTGCCAACTTTTTAGTTGGAATATTCATTTTTTGCTTGATGATTTAAGTTCCTTAACAATTCTGGATATTAAGTCTTTGTTGAATGCATAGTTTGTGAATATTTTCTCCCAATCTGTAGGTTGTCTCTTTACTCTCTTGATGGTTCTCTTGCTGTGCAGGAGCTCTTTAGTTTAATTTAATTAGGTCCTACTTATCAGTTTTTTTTGTTGCTCTATGAGGGTTCTCTAGAGGGACAGAACTAATAGGATAGATGTATGTATGGAGGGGAGTTTATTAAGGAGTATTGACTCACACAATCACAAGGTGAAGAGATTGCTAGGTTTGTGCAGAAATCACAAACGTTCTTTTACACCAACAATAGGCAAGCAGAGAGCCAAATCATGAATGAATTCCCATTCATAATCACTACTATTTTAATCACTAAAGAGAATAAAATACCTAGGAATACATCAAACAAAGAATGTGAAGGAACTCTTCAAGGAGAACTACAAACCACTGCTCAAGGACATAAGAGAGGACACAAACAAATGGGAAAATATTCCATGCTTATAGATAGGAAGAATCAATATCGTGAAAATGGCCATACTGCCCAAAGTAATTTATAGATTCAATGCTATTCCCATCAAACTACCATTGACCTTCTTCACAGAATTAGAAAAAGCTATGTTAAATTTCATATGGAATCAAAGAAGACCCTATATAGCCAAGACAGTCCTAAGCAAAACTAACAAAGCTGGAGGCATCGCATGCTACCTGACTTCAAACTATACTACCAGGCTACAGTAGCCAAAATAGTGTGATACCAGTACCAAAACAAACATATAGACCAATAGGGCAGAAGAGAGACCTCAGAAATAAGACCACACATTTACAACCATCTGATCTTCGACGAACCTAACGAAAACTAGCAATAGGGAAAGGATCTTCCATTCAGTAGAAGAAAACCTAGGCAATACCATTCAGGACATAGGCATGGGCAAAGACTTCATGACAAAAACACCAAAAGGAATTGCGACAAAAGCCGAAATTGACAAATGGGATGTAATTAAACTAAAGAGCTTCTGCACAGCAAAAGAAACTACCATCAGAGTGAACAGGCAACCTACAGAATGGGAGAAAATTTTTCCAATCTACCCATCTGACAAAGGTCTAATATCCAGAATTTACAAGGAACTTAAACGTATTTACAAGAAAAAGACAACTCCATCAAAAAGTCGTCAAAGGATATGAACAGACACTTCTCAAAAGAAGACACTTGCATGGCAAACAAACATATGAAAAAAACCCTCAACATCCCTGATCAGAGAAACGCAAATCAAAACCACAATGACATACCATCTCACGCCAGTCAGAATAGCAATTATTAAAGAGTCTGGAAACAATAGGTGCTGGGGAGGTTATGGAGAAATAGGAATGCTTTTACACTGTTGGTGGGAATGTAAAGTAGTTCAACGATTGTGGAAGACAGTATGACGATTCCTCAAGGATCTAGAACGAGAAATAACATTTGACCCAGCAATCCCATTACCAGGTATATATCCAAAAGAATGTAAATCATTCTACTATAAAGACACGTGCAAATGTGTGTTTATCGCAGCACTATTTACAATAGCAAAGACATGGAACCAATCTAAATGTCCATCAGTGATAGACTGGATAAAGAAAATGTGGTACATATACAGCATGGAATACTATGAAGTCATAAAAAGGAATGAGATCATGTCCTTTACAGGGACATGGATGAAACTGGAAGTCATCATCCTCAGCAAACTAACACAGGAACAGAAAACCAAGCACTGCATGTTCTCACTTATAAGTGGGAGTTGAACATTGAGAACGCATGGACACAGGGGAACAACACACACCAGGGCCTGTTAGGGGGTGGAGGATGAGGGGAGGGGACTTAGAGGACAGGTCAATAGGTTCAGCAAACCACCGTGGCACATGTATACCTATGTAACAAACCTACACGTTCTGCACATGTATTTTGTTTTTTGTTGTTTGTTTAAGAAGAAATAAAATTATCCAATCTGTGAAAAAAAAAAAAAGAAAAAGAAAAAGAAAAAAAAGTAGGGAAGCTGACAGTGCAGCCTTCAGTTTGTAGCTGAAGGCCTGAGAGTCCCTGGCAAACCACTGGTATAAGTCCAAGAGACCAAAGCTGAAGAACTTGGAATCTGATGTTTGAGGGCCAGAAGCATCCAGCACAGGAAAGATGAAGGCCAGAAGAATCAGCAAGTCTGCTCTTTCCCTCTTCTTCTGCCTGCTTTATTCTAGCCTTGCTTGCAGCTGATTCGATGGTACCCACCCAGATTGAGGGGGGTTGTGCCTCTCCCAGTCCACTGACTCAAATGTTAATATCCTTTGGCAACACTCTCACAGACACACCCAAGAACAGTAATTTGCATCCTTCAGTCCAATCAAGGTGACATCCGATATTAACCATCACAGTTGCTGTTACTTTTGAGGACTTAGCCATAAATTATTTGCCAAGACCAGTATCAAGAAGAGTATTTCTTAGGTTTTCTTCTAGGATTTTTATTGTTTGAGATCTTACATGTGTGAGATGGTACCTCATTGTGGTTGGTTTGCATTTTCCAGATGATTAGTGATGTTGAGCATCTTTTCACGTATGTGTTGGCCATTCATATATCTTCTTTGAAGAGTTTCTATTGAAGTCCTTTGTCCATTGTTAAATTGGATCCTTTCCTTTCCTTTCCTTTCCTTTCCTTTCCTTTCCTTTCTTTTCCTTCCCTTTCCCTTCCCTTTCCCTTTCCCTTCCCTTTCCCTTTCCCTTTCCCTTCCCTTCCCTTCCCTTTCCTTCCATCTTTGCTATGAGTTGCTAGGAGTTCCTACATATTTTGGCTAGTAACCCCTTATCAGATATATGATCTGTACATATTTCCTCCCATTCCATAAGTTGCCTTTTCACTCTGTTGATTATTTCCTTTGCTGAGCAGAGGCTTTTAAATTTAATATAGTTCCACTTATTTGTTTTGCTTTCATTGTCTGCGCTTTTGTTGTCATGTCTATGCAAGAAGTCATTGTCAAGACCAATGTTATGAAGCTCTTCTTCCATGTTTTCTTCTAGGAGTTTTATAGTTTCAGGGCTATGTTTAAGTCTTCAATGTATTTTAATTTGATTTTTGTGTTAGATGTAAGGTAATGGTCCATTTTTTTCTTTTGCCTGTGCATATCTAGTTTTCCTCACTCTGTTTGTTGAAAAGTCTATCTTTTCCCTGTTGTGTAAGCTTGGAACCCTTGTTGAAATTCATTCAACTGTTTATGTGTGGGTTTATTTCTGTGTTCTCTATTCTGTTGCACTGGTCTATCTTTATACCAGTACCCCACTGCTTTGATGACTGTAGCTTGTAACATGTTTGAAATCAGGAAGTGTGAGGACCCCAGCTTGGTCCTTATTCCTCAAGATAGTTTTGGCTATCTGGGGTCATTTGTGGTTCCACACGAATTTTAGAATTTTTTTTTTTATATTTCTGTAAAAAAAAAATGCCGTTGAAATTTTGATAGGGATTTCTATGGTTCACTTTGGGCAATATGGAGATTTTAACAATATTAAGTCTTCTACTCCATGACCATTGGATACATACTCATTTATTTGTGTCTTTAATTGCTTTCATCAATGTTTTCTTTCTTTCTTTTTTTTTAATTTTTTTTGAGACGGAGTCTCACTCTGTCACCAGTCGCCAGGCTGGAGTGCAGTGGTGAGATCTCAGCTCAATGCAACCTATGCCTCCCAGGTTCAAGCGATTCCTCTGCCTCAGCCTCCCAAGTAGCTGGGACTACAGGAACGTGTCACCATGCCTGGCTAGTGTTTTGCATTTTAGTAGAGACAGGGTTCCATCATGTCAGGATGGTCTCAATCTCCTGACTTTGTGATCTGCCTACCTTGGCCTCTCAAAGTGCTGGGATTATAGTCATGAGCCACTGTACCTGGCTTCATCAATGTTTTCTAATTTTCAGTGTACAAGGGTTTTGAGAGCCCTCAGGTCAAATTGGGGCTTTAGCACCAGAGCAGCTAGCAACAGCCTTACCCTTATAGAAATGAAAGAGAGCTGGACATGGATGTTTACAGTGTGCCTTTCAGGGGATATTTCTTTTACCTGGTGGGTGACCTAATGCCTAGTTGTCCGGTCATTTGCCAAGGAGTGCCTCACGTGGGAAACTTGTTTATATTGGCAGACACTCCTGTGGCTCTTGTCTGACCAGTGTTCAGTTTATGCCTGGCTGACCATTGTCCCGGTGCTGGAAGCTAGGCCTTGTGTTCCAGGAACAACCCAGTCTGGGGCAGCCCCTGCTTCTTCAGATGGAAAATGTAAATTCAATACACCACCATGATAAGAAATAAGTTCAAATATTTTTACTTAGAGATCCTGGGCAAGAGGGTGTAATAGGTTAGGAGGGCAGTCCTTCATCCCTGGGTGACATGAAGCAGGAAGGAAGAGTCAGGCAGAGAGATTAAAAAAAAAAAAAAAAAAAAAGGATATGTAAGGAAATGGAGTTTGAGTCATTTTAAGCTCACAGGCAAATGCTTGAATGATCTGTTTAAAGGAAGCAACAGGAAAGTGGGAAACCCACTCTACTAGGCAAGAGAAGATGCCTGTAAGTTCTAATGTGTGGCTACTGCCTTAGTCCATTTGTATGTGATATAGATCTGGGAAGTGTGTTAAGGATGACTGAGCCCTGCTTTTGGACTGAGAAAGTTGAACTTATATTCAAAATGAATGCAAAGGCAGCATATAATTATAAGAATTTACTGCAAGTCTTTCATCTCCTTCATTAATGTTATTCCTTAGTGTTGTGTTCTTTTTGATGCTACTTTAGATGAGATCATTTTCTTCATTTTTTGGGATTGCTTGTTGTTCCTATATAGAAATGCAACTGATTTTTGTATGCTGCAACTGTACTTTTAAAAATTTTTTATCTTGTAACTTTACAGAACTCATTTATTAGTTCTAATAGTTTTAAAAAATGGTGCACCTAGGGTATGTAAGATAGTGTCATCTTCAAATAGGGATAGTTTTACTTCTTCCTTTCCAATTGGGATGCCTTTTCTTTCTTTTTCTCGTCTAGCTGCACTGGCTAGAACCACTAGTATTAAACATTAAGTAGAAGTGATGAGAATGGGCATCCCTGCCATGTTCTTGATTTTACAGAAAAAGTTTTCAGTTTTTTGCCATTGAGTATGATGTTATCTGTGGGTTTTTCATGTATGGACTTTATTATGATGAGGTATTTTTCTGCTGTTCCTTTTTTGTTGAGAGTTTCTTTTTAAATCATGAATGGATGTTTAATTTTGTCAGATGCTTTTTCTGCATATTTTGAGATGATCATGTAATTTTATTCTTGTTCTGTTAATATGGTGTTTCATATTGATTTTAGTATGTTAAATCATCCTTCAATGCCAGGAATAAATCCCACTTTGTTGTGGCACATGATCCTTTTAATGTGATTCAATTTACTAGTCTTTTGTTGGGGATTTTTGCATGTTAATTGGTGTAATCAGCTTGTAGTATACTTTTCTTGTGTTGTCTTTGTCTGGATTTGTTGTCAGAATAATACTGGCCTTCAAAATGAGTTTGGAAGTGTTCCCTCTTGATCAATTTTTTTGGAAGAGTTTGAGTGGGATTGGCATTAATTATACTCTACATGTTTGGTAGAATTCACCAGTGAAACCATCTGGTCTTGGGCTTTTCTTCGTCGGGAGGTTTCAGATTACTGATTCAGCCTCTATACTAGCTATGGGTATGCTTAGGCTTTCTATTTTTCATGATTTAGTTTTTGTAGGTTATATGTTTCTAGGAGTTTGTCTGTTTATCTAGTGTTTCCACTTTGTTGGTCTATAATTTTTCATAAGTCTCTTAAGATTCTCTTAATTTCTGTCGTCATTTGTAATGCTTTTTCTTTCCTTCATGGTTTTATTTATTTGAGCTTTTTCTCTTTTTTTTCTTAGTCTAGCTAAGGTTTTGTCCAATGTTTCTTTTCAGAAAACCAACTCTTACTGTTGTTGTTTTTCTTATTGTATTTATTTCTTCTCTAATCTATGTGATTCCTTTCTTTCTGGTTACTTTGGGCTTGGTTTGTCCCTCTTTCTCTAGTTATTTTTTAAAATAATTTCAACTTTTATTTTTGATTCAGGGGGTACATATACAGGTTTGTTACATGTCTCTAGTTCTTTGAGGTATAAAACTAAATTGTCTGAGATCTTTCTCCTTTTAATTATATGCATTTATTGCTATGAAATTCCTCCTTAGTACTCCTTTTGCTATATGCCATGAGGTTTGGTATGTTGTATTTTCACTTTCATTTGTCTTGAAATATTTTCAAATTTCTTTTTTGAGCCAATGGCTATTTGAGAATATTGTTTAATTTCCACATTTTGGTAAGGATTCCACTTTTCCTTTTGCTATTGATTTCTAGTTTCATCACATTGTCATCAGAAAATATATTTGACATAATCTTAATCTTAAATTTGTTGAGATTTCTTTTGTGCTCTAACCTGTGATCTATTCTTGGCAAAAGTCTGTACTACCTTGACACAGGATATGCATTCTGCTGTTGTTGGGTGGAATGCTTTGCTGTGTATATGTTGGGTTCATTTGGTCTATAGGGTTGTTCAATCCTCTGTTTCCTTATTGATCTGTCTGGATTTCCTATCTAGTGTTGAAAGTGAAATATTGACACCTGGATGATCTGATGTTGGGGGCATGTAGACTTATAATTGCTATATCATCCTGGTGGATTGACCCTTTTATGAAATGTCCCTATCTGTCTCTTGTAATGGTTTTTGACTTAAAGTCCATTGTGTCTCTTTTAAATATGACCACCTCTTCTCTCTTTTGTTTACTATTTTCATGGAATATTTTTTTCCATCCCTTCACTTTTAGACTATGTGTATCCTTAAATCTCAAGTGAGTTTCTTTCAGGCAGCATATGGTTGGGTGATGATTTTTTAAAAATCCATTTAATCACTTTATATCTTTTAATTGGTGAACTTAATCCATTCACATTTAAAGTAATTATTACAGGAAAGGATTTACTATTACCATTTTGTTACTCATTTTCTGTTATATAATAGTTCTTTTATCTATCTTTTTATCTCTTGCTGTCTTCGTTTGTGTTTTGTCAGTCTTTTGTATTGAGATGCTTTGATTCCTTTCTGTTTTTCTTTTATATAAGTTCTATAGGTACTTTTTCTGGTTGCCTTGGAGATTACATAAGACATTTTATAGTTATGATAGTTTAAGTTGATAACTTAAATTTAATCACATACAAAAATGTTATACTTTTACATCTTCCTTTTCTTATTATTGTTGTCACAATTTACATCTGTTCATATTATGTACCTTTAAGCTATTGTGGTTATAGTTATTTTAAATAGTTTTGTCTGTCAACTTTTATATTTGAATGAAAAGTGATTTAACTACCACCATTACAGTAATACAGTATTCCATATTCATCCATATATTTACCTTTACCAATGACTTTCATATTTTTCATGTTATCATGTTGCTGTTTTGCATCCTTTCATTTCAATGTGAAAGACTTCCTTTGGCATTTCTTGTAAGGCAGGTCTAGTGGTTATTAACTCCCTAAGCTTTTGTCTGAGAAAGTCTTTCTCTCTCTTTCATTTTTGAAGGAGAGTTTAGCTGGGTCTGTTATTCTTTGTTGGCAGATTTTTTTTCAGCCTTTTGAAAATATTGCCCCATTCCCTCCTGGACTGCAAGGTTTCTGCTGGAAAATCTACTGATAATCTTGTGGAGGTTCCCTTGTACATGATGAGTTGCGTTTCTCTTTCTGCTTTTAAAATTCTCTTTGACTTTTGACAATTTGATTATATTTTAGTGTGGATTTTTTTTTGCTTCATTTTAATTTGGTGATCTTTGAGCTTGTTGAATATGGATCTCCATTTCCTTCTCCAGATTTGGGAAGCTATCAGGCATTATTTATTTAAATAGGCTTTCTGGTCCTTTCCATCTCTCTTGTCCTCAAACTCTCATAATGCATAAGCTATTTTGTTTAATGGTGGCCTATGAGTCCATTAAGATTTTTTCACCTTTTTCATTCTTTTTCTCTTTTTTCCCCTTAACTGGTTAATTACAAATGACTTGTCTTTGGTGAATTTTTTTTCCTCTTTGATCAAGTCTGCTGTTGAACCCTTGTAGTGAAGTTTTCAATTCATTTATTATATTCTTCAGCTCCAAAATTTGTTTTTAAAAAATTTAAAAAATCTTTTTATTGATATCTGTAAAGATAAAAAATTTTTTGTTAATTTGCTTATGCATCATTTTCTTGAGCTTGTAGAGCATCTTTACAACAGCTGTTTTAAATTCTTTGCCAGGTGATTCATATACCTCTGTTTGTTTAGACTAATTTCTGGAATTTTATTTTGTTCATTTCTTTTTTTTTTTTTTAGAGACAGAGTCTCGCTCTGTCCCTCAGGCTGGAGTGCAGTGGCGCGATCTCGGCTTACTGTAAGTTCTGCCTCCTGGGTTCATGCCGTCGTCCTGCCTCAGCCTCCTGGTTAGTGCCTGTCACCTCGCCTGGCTAATTTTTTGTGTTATTTAGTAGAGACAGGGTTTCACCGTGTTAGCCAGGATGGTCTCGATCTCCTGACCTCGTGATCCACCCACCTCGGCCTCCCAAAGTGCTGGGATTACAGGCATGAGTCACCGCGCCTGGTCTTATTTTGTTCATTTCTTTGGGCTATGTTTTCCTGTTTTCTTTGTGTGTCTTGTGAGTTTGTGTTGAGATATATGTACTGAAAGAACAGACCTTTTCTTTTCCTGTGGACTAGCTTTGGACAGTAGAAGACCTGCATCAATCAATCAGATAGGAGAGTCTCTGTAGCCTTTTTTGGGGGGATGGGAGAGATTCATCTTTTCTGGGCCTGGCCTGCGTATGTAATTTCTCGGTTAGAAAGTCTTGCCTTTTTCTTTTTCAGGAATTTATAATCTCTTTCTTTCCCTGGCTGTAGCATTGCAAGTTCTCTGGTTCTACAGCAGCAATCTCCATTATTTGCTTTTTCTCAGCAGCCATCACCATCCTAAGTATCTTGGCTCCCTATTAGCACCTTGAGTCAGGTGAGAAAGATACCAGTTTCTTGGGCAGCTCTCCACAAAGCTGGAACATTAGACAAATATTCTACTCCTCTTCTTCACTCCTGAGGGAAAAGTCTCAAGTTTTGCATCTTCTCCTTACTGTGCCAAACCATGTTAACTGCAAGAAGCCACCCTTTTGCACCCTGATCTTCACTGTTCTCACTATCTCTCAGATATCCAGTCTCTGCTAGCTCTATCAGCACTTCGAATGGATGACACAGAAACCAATTCCTCTGGTAGCTCTTCAAAAAGTTAACACTGGACTCATATTCCACCCTCTTTTTCTTCCAAGGGAATTGTTGCAAACCAGGATATTCTCTTCCAGGTGCTGAGCTGTGCTGGCTTTGGGGAGGAACTAATGTGGTAAAGTAAAATAGTTCTCCTTATCTGTTTCAATGTCGCTGTTTTTGGATTTGCACCCACCTGCGATATTGCAACCTCTTAAATGGATCATATAATTCTTATAAAGGTGTTTTGTTTCACATATCGTCATTAAATTGGCATTTTTGTGGGGAAGCAAGGGTGGGGACTTCCTATTCTACCATCTTGCTAATGTCACTTGAGTGGATCTTTTTGCCTTTCTGTTCAAACATTTCTTTATCCTTGATAAATAAGAGCAATAACTTTATTAGCATATATCTCAATATTGACCATTTTGTTTTTGTTTTCGAGATGGAGTTTCACTTCGTTGCCCCAGACTGGAGTGCAGTGGCCCCATCTTTGTTCACTGCAACCTCCGCCTCTTGGGTTCAAGTGATTCTCCTGCCTCAGCTTCCCATGTAGCTGGGATTACACATGTGCACCACCACACCTGGCTAATTTTTGTATTTTTAGTAGAGATGGGGTTTCGCCATGTTGGCCAGGCTAGTCTTGAACTCCTTACTTCAAGTGATTTGCCTGCCTCTGCCTCCCAAAGTGCTGGGATTACAGGCATGAGCCACCATGCTCAGCCTCAATATTGACCATTTTGAATCAATTTTCCCATTATGTGCTCTTCCAATGTGTAGGTTTGATTCTTCTTTTTTCACAAAAGTTTTTTTGAACAGTATTTTAAAATATTTGCTCTGTTTCATTTTTTTCTAGAACTCTATGTTCAAATGTCATATTCCCCTTGCTTATAGCTATTGTTTAGAAGGGGGCAAATGGCAATTTAATTTATAAATATTCTCTCTAATCCTTAAGATTTTTTGATTTTTTAAATGACGTTTCTTACTTCTATTCTTCTTTAAATCACTAGGATGTGGGGAGATATGGGACTACTGTGTTTTCTGCAGTTTCTTTTTACCCCAGTGCTCTCTCCAATTTCACTTTAGTTTCTAAAGCAGTAGCTCTATTTTTTTCTTCTTTTTTGAACACTGCCATATTGCTTTATTCTCTGCTGATTTTCTAAATACCTCCTCCCCGAGTTTCTGTCTTGTGTTATTGCTTTATAGGATTGTTGGCTTTATCCAATTTTCCTTTTTTAAATTAATGAGAAAATATTTGGTCACAGTTTTCTTCTGCGTTATTACTAGTGAACGTACTTCATCTTTTATTATTTTTTTCTGTACTTTTTTTGCTTATGATATCATTGTATGATTCCTATAGAGGTTTCTTTTTATTTTATTTTTAATATATTTTTATTTCAATAGCATTTGGGGTACAAGTGGTTTTTGTTACATGGATGAATTGCAGTGGTGGAGTCTGAGATTATAGTGTACTCATCACCTGATTAGTGTGCATTTTATCTAATATGTAGATTTTTATCCCTTTCCCTCCTCCCACCCCCCTCACTTCTGAATCTGCAATGCCTGTTTTACCACTCTATATGCCTTTGCATACCCATAGCTTAGCTTCCACTTATAAGTGAGGACATACGATATTTGGTTTTCCATTTATTAGTTATTTCATTTGGAATAATGGGCTCCAACCTCATCCAAGTTGCTGCAAAAAAACATTTTATTTGTTTTTTATGGCTGAATAGTATTCCATGGTGTATATATACCACATTTTCTTTATTTCCTCATCAGTTGATGGGCATTTTAGCTTGGTTTTGTATCTTTGCATTTGTGCATTGTGCTTTGATAAAAATATGTATACAGGTGTCTTTTTATATGACGACTTATTTTCCTTTGGGTAGATACCTAGTAGTGGGATTGCTGGATTCAATGGTAGAACTACTTTCAGTTCTTGGAGAAATATCCATATTGTTTTCCATAAAGGAATTGTGTGTTCCTACCAGCAATGTACAAGCTGTGTATAGCAGTGTACAAGTGGTACTAATTTGTATTCCTACCAGCAGTGTACAAACCTTCCCTTTTCAATAAAGTTTTTTTTTTTTTTAAAGTTATTCATTATTGTCAGAACTGAATTTTTCTTTGATCAGTTAATTACAGAAGGTTCATTTTGGAAGAAGTGTAAGGGTGATTTCTTTGTTCTGATTCAGGATTTCATATTAAATGTGATTAGCTATTACCTTGCACCAGCCTATGGCAATAGGTCAAACTTTTTCTCTCTGCTAACCAGAGTCAGCATGTTTCCTGGAAATTTTTATTGTCTCTGGAATTCCTTGTTTAGTTTTGCCTTCTTTGTCTCTGGGATCAAACCAAGTCCAGGAACTTCCTTTTGACAGTTGACTCACACCCTTTACTATTATAGTAAATAAAGGTTATATTCCTTCCCTCTAAGAATTGTGTGTTAGTGGGCTTTTTTTCCTGTGAGATTTTAACCACTGTGAGCGCTCTCTTTGTATTATCTTGTCTCTTCTCCCTTTTTTACCCCTCCCCTGTAACTATCTACTCCCTATCCCCCACCATAATTCTTTCTTTTCCCAGTTTGGTTGCAATTACACCTAATTCAAAAAGGTGTGGCTTGGGTTCTCTTAATTTCCCTAAAAATAGAGTTTGCTTTCTCTTTCTCATTCTCTGTCTCGTTCTCTCTATGTTTCTCTCTATGTCTCTCTCTCGAGGGTGAATTCTAGCAAGACAAGGAGGGACTCTGTTTTTATGTTGTGATGAGCAAGTCAAAAATCTAAATGTATTGACCAATTGGTGCTCTTCCTGAAAATTCCTCCTTTTGTGATTTCAGATACTTTTAGAGTGCAATAGGCAAATCATCCAGAAGTGAGGAAAGAAGCCTTAGTAATTGTATAGAAGAGTTTGGCCTCTTGTAGACAAAGTCATTGAGGACCTAGCCCCTTATTCTCTTTCCAGATTAATTTTTGGTCACATGAACCAGATACTTCAGCCATACAATACTCCTTAGAGTCTTTCCAAATGAACCACACTCATTTTTGTTTTTCTATTTTGTTTGATTAATTTTTTTAAAATAATTTCAACTTCAATTTAGATTCAAGGGATACTTGTGCAGGTTTGTTACATGGGTATATTGCATAATGTGGAATTTGAGGTGTGATTGATTCCATCACCCAGGGAGTGAACATAGTACTGAACAGGTAGTTTTTCAGCCCTTACCCCACTCCCTACCTCCCTGCTGTAGAAGTCCCTGGTGTCTATTGTTGCAGCTTTATGACTGTGAGTACCCAATGTTTAGCTCCCACTTATTAGTGAGAACATATAGTGTTTGATTTTGTGCTCTTACATTAATTTGCTTGAGATAATGGCCTCCAGTCACATCCATGTGGCTGCAAAGAGCATGTTCTCATTCTTTTTTATGGCTGTCTAGTATTCCATGGTGTATATGTACCACATTTTCTTTATCTGGTCATTGTTGATGGCAACTGTCTTTGCTATTGTGAATAACACCATGATGAACATACAAGTGCATGTGTATTTTTGGCAGAACAGTTGATTTTCTTTTGGGTATATGCCCAGTAATGGGCTGTTGGGTTAAATGATAGTTCTGTTTTAGATTATTTGAGAAATCTCCAGACTGCTTTCCACAGTGGTTGAACTAATTTACACTCCCACCAACAGTGTATAAGCATTCCCTTTACTCCACATCCTCACCAGCATCTGTTGTTTTTGATTTTCTAATAATGGCCATTCTAACTGGTGTGAGATAGTGTCTCAGTGTGGTTTTTGATTTGAATTTCTCTGATATTGACCTGTAGTTTTCTTTTATCATTGTGTCTTTGGCATATTTTCTGTTGGGGGATGCTGGCTTTGTAGAATGAGTTAGAGAAGAGTCCATCCTGCTCAATATTTGGGAATAGTTTCAGTAGAATTGGCACTAGCTTTTCTTTATACATCTGGTAGAATTTGGCTGTGAATCCATCTGGTCTGGGGCTTTTTTTGACTTGTGGGTTTTTAAATTACTGATTCAATTTCAGAACTCAATATTGGTCTGTTCAGGGTTTCAATTTCTTCTTGATTCAGTCTTGGGAGATTGTGTGTTTCCAGGAATTTATCCATTTACTCTAGGTTTTCTAGTTTGTGTGCATAGAAGTATTCATAATAGCCTCTGAGGATCTTTTGTATTTCTGTGAGATTTGGTTATAATGTCACATTTGTGTTTTTTATTATGTTTTTTGGATCTTTTCTCTTTTTTTTTCTTTGTTAATCTCGCTAGTGGTCTATTAATCTTGTTTATTCTTTCAAAAAAACCAACTGTTGGTTTTATTGATTGTATAGACTTTTGGGTCTCAATTGTATTCAGTTCTGCTGTGACATTTTTAACTTTGGGGTTAGTTTGTTCTGCTAGCTTTGGGGTTAATTTTTTCTTGTTTTTTTTTTTTGTTTATTTTTTTTTTTGTAGGTATGTGTTAGGTCATTAATTGAGATCTTTCTAACTTTTTAAGGAAATTGTTTAGCATTATAAACTTTCCCCTTACTACTGCTTTTGCCTTATCCCAGAGATTTTGATATGTTGTGTCTCTGTTTCCATTTATTTCAAATAATTTTTTGACTTCTGCCTTAATTTCATTGTTTATCCAGAAGTCTTTCAGGAGTGTTTAATTTACATGTAATTGTGTGGTTTTCTGAGATCTTCTTGGTATTTATTTCTGTTTTTGTTCTACTTTGGTCTGAGAATATGGTTCATATAATTTTGATTTTTTTGAATGTATTGAGATTTGCTTTATGGCTGAGTATGTGGTTGATCATGGAGCATGTACAATGTGCAGAAGAGAAGTATGTATATTCTGTGGTTGATGGGTAGAGTATATTGTAGATGTCTATTAGGTCCAGTTGGTCAAGCATTGAATTCAAGTCCATAATTTCTTTGCTAGTTTTCTGCCTTGATGATCTGTCTAATGCTGTTAGTGGGGTGTTGGAGTCTCCCTCTATTATTGTGTGACTAAGTCTTTTTGTAGGTCTAGAAGTACTTGTTTTATGAATATGGGTGCTCCAATATTTACTGCATATATATTTTGGATAGGTAAGTCTTCTGGTTGAGTTACATCCTTTATCGTTAGGTAATGCCCTTCTTTGTTTGTTTTTTTCCTGTTATTGGTTTATAGTTTGTTTTATCTGATAGAAGAATAGTGATCCTTGGTCTTTTCTATTTTCCATTTGTGTGACAGAACTTTCTCCACCTTTTTACTTTGAGCCTATGGGTGTTGTTACATGTAAGATGGGTCTCTTGTTTTATCCAGTTTGCCTCTGTGTGCCTTTTAAGTGGGGCATGTAGACCATTTGCATTCAAGGTTAATATTGATATGGGCAGTTTTGACCCTATCATGAAACTGTTAGCTGGTTGCTTTATAGTTTCTATTGTGTGGTTGTGTGGTAGTTCTATATGGCCTGTAAACTATGTACTTAATTGCCACACTCACATTCTCACATAGGCCTTTACAAATTATACCCTTGGCTTGAAGCAATCTTTGTCTACCTTCCTATCTGGTTAACTCCTGCTCATCTCTTCAGCTTCGGCTTAGATATTACTTGTTTGGGAATATTTCCTGATACCTCTCTTCCTTCCCTCTGGTCCAATGTGCTTGCCTTATCATGGTACTTACCATATATGGCCTGTTTTTCAGTGTCTTCCCAAAATAGACTGGATTTCATTGAGGGCAGGAATAGCATTTGGTTTACCATTCTATCCCCAGCACTCAAAACATTGCCTGGCCCATAGTAGGTGCATAATAAATATTTGATGAATAAATCTTCACTGCCTATTTCAAAGTGCACTCTACTGTGTATTAACCAATGAATGACTGATATGTACTGAAATTCTGGGCAATATGTGTGTTCAGTACTGGAATTACTATTAAAATATTCTTTTTAGTATTTTTGTCTTTTCATAAGAGTTAAAGCACTCATATTTTGTGTTTCAAATATCTTAATAGTTGACTGAAAAATGTCAAACCATAGATGGTCTAAGCTCCATGAGGCTAGAGATTTTTGTTTGTTTTGTTCACTTTGAATCCCTATCACCTATAAAAGTGCTTGGTACATACTGGGCACTCAATACATGTTTTCTGAATGCACAAATGAAAACATGGACTAAAAGTGCTTCCTTAAATATTGTGAACTATATCTGTCTCTTGTCTTACCTAGTCCTGGCCCTGTGGGGCTTAATTGAATATGTGAAGGTCTATTGAATTCCTCTCCACAAAAAGAGGACTTCAGTGTAAACATAGCACATATTTTCTGGGTAGAATTGGGGCAGCTAATGAGGGTTTTTGTGCCCTAGTGAAAAGTCTACTACAACCTTGATCTTAGGGGCTTGAAATCACAAAGACCATCTTCTCTCTCACTCACCCTAAAGTGAAATGTGATAGCCTGTAAGTCCTGCCTTTGTAGAGTTTGATCAGTCTCGGTGTTAAAGATGCCTGGGCAATAACGAGTCACTGTACATTAGGAAAATTTCTGTGATAAAACATGAGAGATAAAAACCAAAGTGCAGTAAACAATATGACCTAAGATAATTAAGAAAATAGAACAGAACCTCCAACAATTATAAACTATAAATTGGAAAACTCGAACATCAGCACAGAGATTTGGAAACTTATAACATCCATGAAACAAGAACAAGATGCTCTGGAGAGAACACAGTCAGGAAAAAAGAAAAGGGTTCCTGGAAATAATAATAAAAAAATTCTGACAAACCAAAACATTCAATAGAAGGGCTAGAAGATTAAGTCAAGAGACTCTCACAGAAAGTAGAATGAAAAGAAAGACTCAGAACATCAGAGACTAAAGATAAAATAAAGGGCCAACTGGCAGATCCAAAATTTAACTAAGACTATTTTCTAGATGAAAGAACAGAAAAAAAAAAAAAGAGGAGAAAATTATAAAGAAATATCAGGAGAGAACTTCCCCAAATCTTCCAATTGAAAGAGTCTCCTGAATACTCAGAAACAATGAATGAAATAAGATCAACACCTCTAAAATTACAAAACAGAGAGGATAAAGAGAGGAATTTAAAGTTTTTAGAGGAGAGAAGTGAGCCACTTACCAAGAAATGAAAGACTAACATCAGATTTACCATTAGCAACACAGGATGCCAGAGGACACTGGAGTGATCCCTTCAAATAACTCTCAACCTAAAATTCTATATTGTGTCAAACCATGAGATAAGTGTGAAGGCAAGATAAAGACATTTTCAAGCAGAAAGCCTCATAACTTTTACCTCCCATGATCTTTTCCTTATTAAATATGTTTAAGATATGCTACAACAAAGCAAGAGAATCAATTAAGAAAGGGGGTGGCATGGGGTGAGGAAACAGTGACTCCAGTCCAAGAGAGTAATTAAAGGAAGTTCCAGGATGCAGCTGAGCAGCAGACCTGGCAAACAGCCTTGAGTAGGTGAGACCACGAAGCCCCATATAACAAAGTGCACATTTTCCTCTGCAGACTTATGTACATACCATTTATTCATTTTCAACTTTTAGAATCAATCTTTAGACAAATAAAAAGGATTTAAGTTTGGCTACAGAAAAGAACCCAAATGTTTTAAACCTCTATAGTGAAATAGAAAAAAAAAATTCAAAGGATAGGTTGGAGGGCGAAGTGAAGAGGAGGTAAGGGGTGGGTAATAACCTCATCTTACCAATTAGGGAGTGTTTATAATTGATGAACTGAAACAAAACAAAACAGCCTTCTGTATGTTACTTAGAGTTGCAGAAATAATAATTAAGGAAATTAAACTGGATATGCCTATATTTTTAGAAGGGGAAAAAGAAAGTGGAGAAGTGAAGTTAATGACTTAAATCTTCATCTGATTTGGAAAAGGTCTAATATTTATAAATCCAGAAATGGTAATATATATACATAATTTACAGTTTTTGGGGTAACCATTTGATGTACCCTCTGAAATTTGAGAGTAATTTTCTCTGGGGAGTGGGACTGGGGCTGTGGTGGTGGAGGTGGGGGCATGAAGAGTCTCTTGCTTTACTAGATAAGCCTTAATGTAGTATTTGATTTTGTAACTCTCTGCATGTATTGCTTTGATTGAAAACATTAAAGGTACTTTTCACATAGTCCCATATTTCTTGGAGGCTTTTTGTTTCTTTTTGCTCTTTTTTCTCTAAACTTCTCTTCTCATTTCATTTTGTTCATTTGATCTTCAATCACTGATACTCTTTTTTCCACTTGATCAGATCAGCTACTGAAGCTTGTGCATGCGTCACGTAGTTCTCGTGCCATGGTTTTCAGCTCCATCGTGTCATTTAAGGACTTCTCTACGCTCTTTATTCTAGTTAGCCATTCATCTAATCTTTTTTCAAGGTTTTTAGCTTCTTTGCGATGGGTTCGAACATCCTCCTTTAGCTCGGAGAAGTTTATTATTACCGATCATCTGATGCCTTCTTCTCTCAACTCGTCAAAGTCATTCTCCGTCCAGCTTTGTTCTGTTGCTTGCGAGAAGCTGCATTCCTTTGGAGCAGAAGAGGTGCTCTGATTTTTAGAATTTTCAGCTTTTCTGCTCTGGTTTCTCCCCATCTTTGTGGTTTTATCTACCTTTGGTCTTTGATGATTATGACATACAGATGGGGTTTTGGTTTGGATATCCTTTCTGTTTGTTAGTTTTTCTTCTAACAGGACCCTTAGCTGCAGGTCTGTTGGAGTTTGCTGGAGGTCTACTCCTGACCCTGTTTGCCTGGGTATCACCAGCGGAGGCTGCAGAGCAGCAAATATTGCAGAATGGAAGATATTGCTGCCTGATCCTTCCTCTGGAAGCTTCATCTCAGAGGGGCACCCAGCTGTGTGAGGTGTCAGTTGGCCCCTACTAGGAGGTGTCTCCCAGTTAGGCTACTCAGGGGTCAGGGACCCACTTGAGGAAAAGACCAAATCTACGTCTGATTGGTGTACCTGAAAGTGACAGGGAGAATGGAACCAAGTAGGAAAACACTCTTAGGATATCATCCAGGAGAACTTCCCCAACCCAGCAAGGCAGGCCAACATTCAAATTCAGGAAATACAGAAAACGCCACAAAGATACTCCTTGAGAAGAGCAACTCCAAGACACATAATTGTCGGATTCACTAAAGTTGAAATGAAGGAAAAAATGTTAAGGGCAGCCAGAGAGAAAGGTCAGGTTACCCACAAAGGGAAGCCCATCAGATTAACAGCAGATCTCTCAGCAGAAACTCTGCAAGCCAGAAGAGAGTGGGGGCCAATATTCAACATTCTTAAAGAAAAGAATTTTCAACCCATAATTTCACATCCAGCCAAATTAAGCTTCATAAGTGAAGGAGAAATACAATCCTTTACAGACAAACAAATGCTGAGAGATTTTGTCACCACCAGGACTACCTCACAAGAGTTCCTGAAGGAAGCACTAAACATTGAAAGGAACAAATGGTACCTGCCACTGAAAAAACATGCCAAATTGTAAAGACCATCAGTGCTAGGAAGAAACTGTATCAACTAATGAGCAAAATAACCAGCTAACCTCATAATGACAGGATCAAATTCACACATAACAATATTAACCTTAAATGTAAATGGGCTAAATGCTCCAATTAAAAGACACAGACTGGCAAATTGGATAAAGAGTCAAGACCTATCAGTGTGCTGTGTTCAGGAGACCCATCCAACGTGCAGAGACACACATAGGCTCAAAATTAACGGATGGAGGAAGATCTACCAAGCAAACGGAAAACAACAAAAAGCAGGGGTTGCAATCCTAGTCTCTGATAAAACAGACTTTAAACCAACAAAGATCAAAAGAGACAAGGAAGGCCATTACATAATGGTAAAGGGATCAATTCAACAAGAAGAGCTAACTATCCTAAATATATATGCAGCCAATACAGGAGCACCCAGATTCATAAAGCAAGTCCTTAGAGACTTACAAAGAGACTTAGACTCCCACACAATAATAATGGGAGACTTTAA
>NW_012105331.1:1708293-1709723 GCF_000951045.1 Mandrillus leucophaeus
ACCATCAGAGAATACTATAAACACCTCTATGCAAATAAACTAGAAAATCTAGAAGAAATGGATAAATTCCTGGACACATACACCCTCCCAAGACTAAACCAGAAAGAAGTTGAATCCCTGAATAGACCAATAACAGGTTCTTAAATTGAGGCAATAATTAAAAGCCTACCAACCAAAAAAAGTCTAGGACCAGATGGATTCTCAGCCAAATTCTACCAGAGGTACAATGAGGAGCTGGTATCATTCCTTCTGAAACTACTCCAATCAATAGAAAAAGAGGGAATCCTCCCTAATTCATTTTATGAGGCCAATATCATCCTAATACCAAAGCCCGGCAGAGAGACAACCAAAAAAGAGAAATTTAGATCAATATACCTGAAGAACATCAATACAAAAATCCTCAAATAAAATACTGGCAAACCGAATCCAGCAGCACATCCAAAAGCTTATCCACCACGATCAAGTTGGTTTCATCCCTGGGATGCAAGACTTGTTCAACATATGCAAATCAATAAACGTGATCCATCATGTAAACAGAACCAAAGACAAAAACCACATGATTATCTCAATAGATGCAGAAAAGGCCTTCGACAGAATTCAACAGCCCTTCATGCTAAAAACTCTCAATAAACTAGGTATTGAGGAGACGTATCTCAAAATAATAAGAGTTATTTATGACAGACCCACAGGCAATATCATACTGAATGGGCAAAAACTGGAAGCATTCCCTTTGAAAACTGGCACAAGACAGGGATACCCTCTCTCATCACTCCTATTAAACATAGCGTTAGAAGTTCTGGCAAAGGCAATCAGGCAAGAGAAAGAAATAATTAGGAAAAGAGGAAGTCAAATTGTCTCTGTTTGCAGGTGACATGTTTGTATATTTAGAAAACCCCATTGTCTCAGCCCAAAATCTCCTTATGCTGATAAGCAACTTCAGCAAAGTCTCAGGATGCAAAATCAGTGTGCAAAAATCACAAGCATTCCTATACAAGAATAATAGTCAAACAGAGAGCAAAAATCATGAGCGAACTCCCATTCACAATTGCTTCAAAGAGAATACAATACCTAGGAATCCAACTTACAAGGGATGTGAAGGACATCTTCAAGGAGGACTACAAACCACTGCTCAACAAAATAAAAGAGGGCACAAATAAATGGAAGAACATTCCATGTTCATGCATAGGAAGAATCAATATTGTGAAAATGGCCATACTGCCTAAGGTAATTTATAGATTCAGTGTCATCCCCATCTCAAGCTACCAATGACTTTCTTCACAGAATTGGAAAAAAACTACTTTAAAGTTCATATGGAACCAAAAAAGAGTCTGCACTGCCAAGACAATCCTAAGTCAAAAGAACAAAGCTGGAGGCATCATGCTACCTGACTTCAAACTATACTACAAGGCTACAGTAACCAAAACAGCATG
>NW_012105331.1:1709773-1710296 GCF_000951045.1 Mandrillus leucophaeus
CCATAGACATGGGCAAGGACTTCATGACTAAAACACCAAAAGCAATGGCAACAAAAGCCAAAGTTGACAAGTGGGATCTAATTAAACTAAAAAGCTTCTGCATAGCAAAAGAAACTACCATTAGAGTGAACAGGGAACCTACAGAATGAGAGAAAATTTTTACAATCTACCCATCTGACAAAGGGCTAATATTCAGAATCTACAAAGAACCTAAACAAATGTACAAGAAAGAATCAAGCAACCCCATCAAAAAGTGAGCAAAGGATATGAACAGACACTTCTCAAAAGAAGACATTTATGCAGCCAACAGACACGTGAGAAAATACTCATCAACACTGGCCGTCAGAGAAATGCAAATCAAAAACCACAATGAGATACCATCTCACACTAGTTAGAATGGCGATCATTAAAAAGTCAGGAAATAACAAGTGCTGGAGAGGATATGGAGAAACAGGAACACTTTTACACTGTTGGTGGGACTGTAAACTAGTTCAACCATTGTGGAAGACAGTGTGGCGATTCC
>NW_012105331.1:1711116-1759690 GCF_000951045.1 Mandrillus leucophaeus
AAAAAAAAAAAAAAAAAGTACTTAAATAAAAAAGAATCTAGTATAATGTAAACACTTGATACATGACAGCCATTATTGTATTAGTAAGGGGGCAGGGAAATAATCCAGAATTATATTAGGTGTTGTTATGACAAAGTATTTGAAGCATGGATTTTTGGCTAAGTTTGAGTCCTGGCTCATGGATGTATATGGTTGGCCTTGGCAATGCTCAGGTTCTTATCTATAAAATGGGGATGACAATAGTATCCACTACACATCGTTGTTAGGAAGATTCTATGTAATATTCCATATAAAACTCTTAGCATAATGTTGGGCCTATTATAAAGATAATAATAAATATTTCTTATTTTATTCAGTATTATTAGTTTTAGAATAAATTTGGTTTCAAGGAACAAAGGACCTACATGTGGCTCCAATTTTACTGTAGGTATTAACAAGCTTTGTGACACAGAATAGATAATTTCAATTGCTCACAGCATTGTTTCTCTTTAAAAAAATAGTTACAATCCTATCTGCTCCTATAACTTTAGAATCAATTGCAAAAGTTAATGGAGCCTTTAAGAATAAAAACTTTAGCAATAATCCCGGGGGAGGAAAGGTGGACTCTGCAGCTGATAAAGCTCTTATATATAAGTATTCAGAGTGGAACTTTCTGTAGGCTTACTCCTGAAATAGATACGGGCTCACAGTCCCTTATCCAAAACTTTGGAGCCAGATGTATGTAGAAATTCAGAATTTTCTGGTTGCAGAAAGACAATATGGTGTCTGCCATTTTATTATGCAATATCTCCAGTGACATCTGAGAAAGTACCCTGTAATCAAACACATTCATGTTTTTATATTAGAAAATATTAATTCACAAGTATTAGGTAGGCTTTAAGAAGCCATCATTAAATACATACCATTCCAGGTCAGATATTGCTGCACAAATGGGTTCAAGTCAGATCAGGTTTTCCCATCAAGTAGGTTTTGAAAAAACTTTGCATTTTCTGTGCTTTTTTGTATTTTGAAGTTGTATTGAACATTTGAGGATCTGTCCAGCCATCCTGTATACTTTTGTGATTTTCTTTCCCGTATACTTTTGGAAAGTTCACTTCCTTGGTACATGGTTCTGAAATGAGAAGATTATATTTAACAGTAATGATGAAACAGCCATTTTAGTGCCAGACATTTGAGGCTGCAAAATCATACACTAAAAGTACTTGGGGGAACGATTTTTGAATTTTAAAAAATAATTGTTGGAATGAGGTTTATGGTTATTTTTGTTGTTGTTCTTCTCCTACAGGAAAAGGAGCCTGTGGATTTCTTAGTCAAATCTCAAGCGGATAGAGAATTTCAGTTCTTTGACCACAATCTGATGGAATCCATTAAAATGGGTGATCCCAAAGTTCATGAATTCCTTAGGGTACTTGCTCTCTGCCACACTGTAATGTCAGAAGAGAATAGTGCAGGTAAGTGAAAAATATGTCTGAATGGTGAGCCTTGTTTCTGTTTTTTAAAATTGAAACTGATATTAAATTTGAAGGATTTACAAATTAAGCATTTGAGCAGTGAGTTTTGTTTTTTGTTTTTGTTTTTTAACACAGAAATTGATGTTAAATTTGAAGGATTTTCAAGTTAAAGATAGGACATAGTTTATATCTCATATGTTTTGAAAAAATGTGGAGAGATTTAAATGGAAAAGGAAAGAAATAAGGACAATGGAAAAGTGAGGACCCAAATATGCTAGTCAAGGGATGACATTGTTCTTACAATTGAGCACCACATTTGACCGTGAGCTTCTGGGTAGCCAGGACAAATAGCGAAATAAAATTGAGTCACACATCTCTCATTATTAGTATGCATTTATAATAGATGCAGATGACCTTCAGGCATATGCTTAGAATGAATTTTTCCAGTAACAGAGATAAATTGCCTTGATATTAGAATAGTCTTATTTAGTCTCCATTATGAGAAAGTCCTCACACTTGTGAGATGGTTGTTTGGAACTCAGGGTTCGTAGGATAGAACAAAACCAGCTGCGCCACTTAACATTTTGAAGCTGTGAGACAGGTAGATAATGGTATAGTGAACTGGCTTCTTGCCCTAGTTGAACCTAATCTATTCCATTTACATGTTTTCCTCAGCCCACTAATTCTTCCTACAAGGTCTTTGGTTCTTTCTCAAATCTGTTTAATTTTATATCTCAATTTAGTTTCTTAAAATCTGTTAAATATATTGCATGTACTGTTTCTGATACTTCCAATATCTAATTTTTTTTCAGATCTTATTCTGTGTTGTTTCTGTTGGTTCTTAGGCTTTCCTTGTTGTTGTTTTATACTTTTCACTGTGAGCTGACCATTTTACTTTGAACTTAATTTATATAAACTTTTTGGGTCCAGTTGGTTCCTCCAGAAAGGATTTACATTTGCTTCAATGTTCTAATGTAAGAACATTTTAAACTAAAGTTTCAACTTGATTTCTTTTAGGCCACCTAGATATTGTGAATTCAGAATGCAAATTTAAATGAGAGTCAGTGTTTGATCATAAATTCTCGGCAGATATTTTTTCCCCTTCCAATTATAAGGAAGGTTCTAGTTAGGCAAGTTTTATTCCAAGCCCTCTTCAAGGGGGCATGGGTATCCAGTTTACCCTTATATTGAGAGCAGTCTTTGGGGTACCCAATTTTGAGAGGCCATCTTTCATTGGACTCTTACCTTAGACAGGTACTGGGCTATGCCTTTTTAAATTAAAGCCCAGAGACACTGAAAACCGATGATCAAATTCTCCTGGTTCAGAAAAATACTCTCAAGGCAAATGCTGGCTAATGTGCTTCTTTAATCCCATAAGTATTTTTTTTTCAGTCTCTGAACTGAACAGTTCTTACTTTCTTGCAAGTTCATGAATGTATTTAAGAATATTAAAATGCTTTTATAGTTGCTTGTAGCAGATGAGGTTGGTCCTGACACCCAGTTCACCATGTTACCAGAAGTAGAACATACTATGTTATTTCATGAGTAGATCAAGTAATTGCTTTAAGTTTTTTTTCTTTTGTGAATTTCAAAAATTCATTCATGCCTGTTGTATCAAGTGAAACAATACAATACAAAAATTTATAAATGTGAAGCTAATGGTAGCTTCCCTGAACTCCAGTCTCACCCCTACAGAGGCAACCAGTGGTAACATCTGGTGTGTATCATTTCACCCTTTCCTCTGGCTCATAAATATATACATATATTCAAGAATATATCCATATATTTAGGTGATTTGTTTCTTTTTAACAAAAAGCAATCATAGTATAGCCATTAATATGCAACTTGTTTAATTAACAGTTGATCTTGCACATGACTATAAATCAGGAAATATGGGTCTATCTCTGCCTAATTAATAGTTTTTAAACATTAAACTAATTAAATTTCAAATTAATATTTACATAAAAATATATTATAATTCTATATAAGGGCTTACTTTGTATATGCTGTTTTATAAACTATATATATGTATATATACATATAACTTATTTTATTCTTTTTATCTCCTCTTCCCTCTTATGCCACTCCAACTACACATAATATCAGGTAACAAGTATTAGCACCCTTGATTTCTTACATTTCAAGGGATTTCTTGTATGAATTCTCATAAAATGGTCATTAGTGGCAGATTGAAGTAGAATTTGGAGTATCTCTCTACCAGTCTTTAGCTGTGTGATCTCATCAAACTCATGTAACCTCTTTCAGTCATAGATTCCGCTAGTACAAAATGGAAAGAATAATTTTAATAATCTCTACCTCAAAGGCTGCCCAGAGGATTATGAGTTAATATATATTAAAATGTTTCAGTTTATGAAACATTCATGGCACATCTCTAGTCACAGAAAATACAAGAAACTGAGCACAGTGAAGAGGCAGACTCAGAAATGGATGTTTTCCTATAAGATGACAAGGGCTACAGCAGTGATATGCATGGAGTCCTTTGGTGTCCCAGAGGACAGATACCTGATTGAGCTGTTGGTAGGTAGAAAAGGTCTGAGGACAGGAAAGATTTTTAGACCTGGTGCTTGAGTTGGTTGTTAAATAATGAGTTGGAGTTGGCATTAGAACTCTATGAATGTTAGCTATTATTGTCAGTATTGACATATTTGTTTCTTTACCTTCTAGGAGAGCTGATTTACCAAGTTCAGTCACCTGATGAAGGGGCTCTAGTGACTGCTGCTAGAAATTTTGGGTTCATTTTTAAATCCCGGACCCCAGAGACCATAACAATAGAAGAACTGGGAACACTGGTTACTTATCAATTACTTGCCTTTTTGGATTTCAACAACACCAGAAAAAGGATGTCTGTCATAGGTATGGTTGGTAGCTGAGACTATTTTTGATCTTTTCATACTGTTTTGGTTATGCTTTTTGAGGATCATTTCATTTTTGGCTACATGCTGAGGTTTGTGATAGTTTTGAAACTTTATGTATAAACTCTTGTGTTCCTCAACCTAGCCTCAATACTGCAGTGACATATAACTAACATTTAACAAGTGCTCATTATGTGCCCAGTACTGTTCTAAATGCCCTATATGAGTATGTACAATATATCAATAAAAATATAAAATACTTTAAAAAATAAACCAAAAAAGTGCTCTCCGTGAATTAATTTATTTAATTGTCCCAGCAATCCTAATAAGGTAGGAACTTGTATTTATACCCATTAACAGATAATGAAACTAAGACACATTGTATTTATAACCATTAACAGATAATGAAACTAAGACACAGAAAGGTTGAGTAACTTGCCCAGGTTCACATAGATTGAAGTAGAATAGCTGAGATTCAGACCTAGGAAGTCTGACTGCATAGCCCACTCACTTGTCCACTACACAGTACTGGCTCAGGATGAGTTTCTAAATTGCTTGGCACATGAGAGTTGTTGTGAACATCATCAACAGCCTCCTCATTATCATTCATTTTCTCTGTCCGCCTCCATTGCTGGAGAGGATCACCTAATATTGTATTTAGCACCATAAAAAATCTGTGCTTTCCTGACTCAATGCTGATTCTTAGTGCTGTGTCAATGTCTCTCTCATTCATATTTAGTGCCTTTTTCCATTTTCACAATAGATATTGTAAACGTTGGCTATTTCCTCAAGTTCTCAACACTGCTACCATCTTCTTTACTCTTGAAAGCTAAATTCATCTCCTATTTCTCTAAGAAAATAAAGGCCCTCAGGAATGCACACCATTAACTCTTCTCCCCATCCTCCTCATTCATCCCCAAGCTAGATCTTTAATAATTTACTCTCCTGCATCAGAAAACAGTTGCTCTTCTTCCTTTTCAAAGCTGAAAGTTTTTTCAGTCCCATTCCTTATCCCTCCTTGCTTGCTCTCTTCTTGCTTGCACCTTCAGTTTTTCAATTACTGGGTCCTTCCTTCAGTCCACAACTGTATTATCCTCCTATTTCCTTAAAGATATTGCTCATATTCTGGTGTCCACTGACTTTGCCACCATATTTTTCTGCTTTCCATCACAGATTAATTTCTCAGGTCAGTTTTTGCTTCTTGCCTTTCTTACTCTTTTCATCCCATTAGGGTTAAGTTTCTCCTTCCACTATTCAAGAAGAAATGCTTTCTCAGAGGTTTCCATTCACCTTGTAACTTCCCAGTCCAATGGCTTTTCCTTATTAATCTGTTCATCTATCTATTTTTTTTAAAACAGTAGTATTTGAGACTGTTGGCCCTGTTTTCTTGACACTCCTGTTTTGGTCTCTGTAAACTTTCTGGTTCCCGATTCTCTTCTTGTCCCATTGTTTTCTTTCTCAAGCTCCTTTGCTGACTACTCTCCTTCATCCCATTCTTCAGTATTGATGTCCTTTTCTGTTTTTAGTTCCTGTGTTCTTCTTGGATGATCTTGACCACATACATGGTGGTGGCTGTTGCTTATATTCTGTGACCTTCTTATACAGCTTTTTAGCTTCAATCTCTTGCTAGAGTCCAAATATACATTTTCCGCCTTCTGTTATGTCTTGTCGCTGGATTGTACTATAGTTACCTAAAGTTTTATGTCAAATATGGAACTCTCTTTTTCACAACTATAGTTCTTTCTATAATCTGTATTAAAATTCATGGTTACCTCTCATTGTATGCCTGCCCATGAACTTTATCATCAATTCTTTTACTGAATTGTTGCAACTGCCTGTAACATGCATGTCCCATTTAAGACAAGAGGAGACTAAACACAAAGATTTTCAAGATTGCCAAAGATTGCCACATACCTGTAACACAACTTGTTGCACAGTTGGGTAAGAGGCAGATCAAATATGTGAACCCAGGTTTTCCAAAGTCTGGTCTTTTAAGCCCTGTTATAGCTCATTCACTTTTTTCCATAGCTTTTGTGCCCCTAGGCTAATGGTTCTCAAACTTTAGCTCCCATCAGCATCACCAGGAGGGCTTGTTACAACACAGACTGCTGGGCCCCAGCCTCTAGTTTCTGATTCAGCTGGTCTGAGGAGGGCCCACCAATTTGCATTTCTAACAAGCTTGTAGGTGATACTAATGCCACTGGTCAGGGAACCACACTTTGGGGACCACTTCTCTAGACTAATAGATCCTCAAATACTATCCATTATTTTCCCCAGAGATGTTTGAGACATTTCTCTAACCCATCTCCTTCTCTTCCACTCTCAGGCCTTAACATCTCTAGAATACTCTGTTGTCACCTGTTTCTAAGTCTCTCCTCAGAGGCATCAGAATAATATTTATTAAAATAGCCTCATAAACCCCTTTTTAATAATAAAAGCTTTTTGTCCTTTTTTCCTAATTTCCAGTGCCCTGCCTTAGTTAAGGTTCTTGCCACTGCTTGCTTGTATTATTGTAATATCTTCAAAATTATTTGCTTTAAAAATAATCCTCTATGCTGTCACCAGGGTATTCTTTCTAAAACATAGGCCTGATTTTACTACCCCCTACTTAAAAAGCATAGGTGGCTTTTCAAACCTTAAAAGAAAAGTCATTAGTATGATGTGCAAAATTATTTGCAATCTGGTATCAACCTACTTTTATTCTATTTTCCAAAACTTTGAGCTCAACTAGACTTCACCATCCCTGGATGCATTGTTGCTGTTTCACCCTTTGGACATGCTGTTCCCTGATCTTGAATATCCCTTTCCCCCACTTTTCTTGGAAATGTTCCCTACTACTCATCTGGTAATGTCCAATTCAAATGTTACCCACTTTTCAATTCTTTTTCTCTTCTCCAAATGACCACATTCCTCTGTGTTCCCCAGAATGCCTTGTTTATAACACCAGTGTGATATTAGTTCCATGACACTCACAACTATCCCAGTCATTAAACTGTGTGCTACCTGAGGCAAGTGCTATACCTTAGTCTTCTTGAACTGCCCAAGGCCAAGTACAGAGCTTGGCACATGATAGGTTTTCTATAAATGTTTGTGAAATACTACTCAACCCAACACTTTGTAACTTATGAATATCGTACTCATTGTATTTAATCAATTTCTTGCTATGTAAAAAGTATATATACATGACAGTAGGATTTTTGGTCTCTAACTACTAGAAACTAGCCTTGAAAGATGGCTCTCAGCAGGTAAAAACCAAACAACATCTGAGAATGTTTATTTTTATTTTTTTGACAACAGGGAAGTCCAGTGCCTGTTGGTGATGACCAGTGCCGCTGATGAGCGCTCATGCCATTCTAGGTGATGGCTTAATGTTGTCTCAGCAGGCGCTATCTTCTATTTGTAGCCTCAGGGGAGGTGTTATTGATGTTGGTTTGTCCCAGAGTTGGTTTCTTTTTGCTCTGAGGGTGTTGACAAAAACCTAAAATTGCTACACAGGGAGATGTTTGGCTTTTCCTCAGCATTGGTCACCATTACAGGCTGTGGAGAAATCGCAGCCTAACCGCAAACATCGGATGTTTGCCTTAATGGATCCCATATGAGGAAAGGTAGTGCTCTACCACAGAATGCATGAAGGTTTGCTGGATTTATTTTTATTCTGTTTGGTTTTTAATCAGGAGGAATTTTAAAGGAACTCTGCAAGGGCAGAAAAGTCTTGGCATGATAACAAGGCCAAAAACAATCCTAGTCTCATGATCATCACATGGGTTGGTCTGCAGGAACAACACCCTGCTGCGAAGGCTGAGGCATTGCTGCTGTTACTGCTGATCCTCCCCTTTCTCCTCCTCCTTCTTCTGCTTCCTTGTTTTGTGGGTGGGAGCCATTATTCACTAAATCATCAATGTATAATTTCAATACCAGTAGTACTATCATTCTGAAGAAAGAGCCCTGATTTAAGTCAGAAGTATCTACATAAAAATTGATTTCTATAAAGGATGTTTTTCCAGAGAGAACAGAATCTGCTGTATTAGTAAAAAATATAAATGAAAATATAAATGAAAAATATAAAAATAAAAAATACAAATAGTTTTGGAAGGATCAATTCTACTAATTCTGTAAATAGAAATACAGAGATAAAATTCAGAGATAACTATTAACAGGAACAAGTGACAGATAACCATTAAAGAAGAATAAATTACAAGAAGCTTCTTGGAAGGCTCTTACAAGATCTTACAGATAAAAGTTGCTCAACTCTAAACTTTTTCGAGATTATCAAAGTACACATCACACTGTCATGTGACAGGCATTTCTCTGTGTAGATGTATGAACAGCTGCGATATGGCAAAATAGAATTATTTACCACCCTTCACAGTGCTGCTGTTGCGATTAACTGGAAGCCATTTGTGACATTTTTCTTTCCTTTACATCACAAAGGCATAGCTTCTGCTTTTGATAAATTGTGCACAATGTTGGTTCATCTTAATTAAGTAAATATTGATTTAAGTGCCCCCTATGTTCCAGGGCCTTCAGGCTAGGGGAGAATGTGAAAAATTGAAAGGTAGTTCTATGTGGCTGCATCCAAGAGAACATGGTGAAACAGACTGGATAGCCCAGCTCTTAATAAGCTCTATATGCCTTGTCAAGGAGTCCAAACTTCATAGAAGGGAGAGGGAAGCTATTGCATCATTCTAAGCAGCAGCGTGAAGATAACTGTAGCTGGAATATACGGAAGAGTCTGGAAGGAAGCAGTCCTGGAATGGGTAAAACCAGTTAGGTTAAGGTGATTTTCTAGGCAAGAGAGAAGTGGCAGAGAGAAATCCATAGCTTCCCTTAGATGTGTGGTTGGTGGAGGGAGAATTGTGAGTGATGCCCAGATTTCTGGTTTTGGAGACTGAGTGGATGATGAAGCTGATTACTGAGACTGGGGATATAAGAGGAGTAGCTAATTATTGGAGGAGGGTAATATGTCTAGTGTGAGTTTGGTGTGACTGGGCATATCCAAAAGATGTTCAATTGGTGGTCGGATGTGCAGGTCCGAATGGAGTGCTAGAGATGGATTGGACAGGATGTACACATTTGAAAACAGCCTGGTGATGGAACCTGAAGCCATAGAAATGAATGCAGTTGCCCAGGGACAGTATGAAGGATGGGAAGATGAAAAAAGACCCCGAGTAAATCTCTGAAGAACACTAATGTTTAAATGGAAAGCATCGGGAGAAGGTTTTATAACCTAAAAACTGTAATCTTTGTCCAAGTTCTGGCCATATGTTATTTTGACCATTTAAAACTATGTCCTTTTTTAGTTTATTTAAGAAATACTAACTTCTCAAATGACTTAGATTTAATTAACTTTGAACAGAAATGACCAGAAGACTTGGAAGGAAAGAGATATAAAACTTGCTGCTAAAGCAAATGTTTAATGAGTAAACTTAAGCAGGATTCTATGAAATTGGATTTACACAAAATCAAATTTAAAGGGACAAATACTAGGTTAAGAGAAAGTATCAGGGATGGAAAGCATTTATTGAATCAAAATTGTACAGCTGTAAAGGACCTTTGAAGTTAGATTGTTTAAACATCTCCTTTTTACATGTAGAAACTGAGATATGGCAATGGTAAGGAATTTACACAAATCACAATCAGTCTGTGATTCTTCCAGACCAGTGACTCTAAATGTGTGGTCCAGGGAACCTTAGGGAACTTTGTGAGTTTTCTGGAGGATGCACAAGGACAAAAGTATTTTCATTATAATATGACTATTATTTGTCTTTTTCATTCTTTTTCTCATGAGTCTACCATGGAGTTTTGCAGAAGCCACATGACATGTGATGTATGTCAACACATGACAACAGAATGAATGCAGAAACAGATATGGGTATCCAACCCTCTTTTATTAAACTAGGTGTTACAAAGATCTGTAATCATGTAAAATAATGCCAATCTCCAAACTAATGTTTTTTGGAAAATATAGTTTTTTTTGTAGAAATGTTATTTATGTTTATATGTTAGATTTATAATAATAATTATAGTAACTAGTGTTATAAAACTTGATATAATAAAATTTCTCATTTTTAATTTCTAATGTGGATATTGATAGATAAAACTCACTAAAAAACTTTTTAGAATCCTCACTCAGCATTGAAGAATTATAAATAAGGTCCTGAGACCATAAGTTAGAGAACTAATGTCCTAGTCTAGAATACAAAATACAGGCAAATGTGGATTATTCATCCTTTGCCTTTATACCTCTGGTGATGGAAGGGAGAAAATATAAGGGAAATTATTAAATTGGATTATTGTACAAGAAAATCAAGAGAAAGTCTTTCCCAGGATTAAGCTTTTCCCCCCTGGTTTAACAATTAGATAAATTGCATATGTTTTTCTCTCTCTTTTTCCCCAATGTAGGGGATTAGAGCTAGAGTACAAGAAAACCCAAATGAATCCTGGCACTTAGGCAAACTAACAAAGGCTCTTAAAACAGAAGACAAGACCTAGACAAGGCCCAGTCCTAAAAAGTTTCTTGGGTACATTATTAGATCTATGCAAGCCGGGAGGAAACTAGAATAGATAAGTGTTGACTAGGGATAGAGGGGAGGGTAACATTGTATTTTGGTTTTTATATTTTTTTAAACTAAGCTCTAAATTTTGTATGCCATTTTCTATGGCATTACATTAATAGTAATTAATAGTAAACATTTATGTTAACCTTTTTTGAGGCATCCTCTTCATAGAGAAAAGGGATAATTGAGTAGAAAGCGTGTAATGATTGTTGACTCAACCGATGAAGCCTGCGAGGGTAAGAGTATTCAGATCATGAAGTTGTGACAAAGGCAGTTGTCTTAAGTTGTAGGCAGTTCTGGGAAGAAATACACAGCCACACCATTCATTCATTCAACGAATAATTATTAACTGGCTACTATGTGTCAAGCTGTACAACTAAACCTACAAAGTTAGGCCAAGTGTTCTGTGGTTTGAAAGAAAGGTTTGTCTAACAGCAATATGCTGGGAGTTGTGGTTGGGAATGGAGTTGAGGGTAGCCTAGGAAGGGCTGTCAATCTCAAGCCTGTGGGGCAGGTTAAAAACACAGTACTACTGATATAGACTTGCAGTGGGAATGAGGTATAGACTTTATTTTTAAAAGCCCCTCTGTGAAGTGTGTTTTCAGCGAGAATTTGTGACCCAACAATGAACCACCAATAATTAATGGACTTTTCCAGAGTAAAAGGGATGAAGAAATATGTCAGCAAGGGCCAAGAAAAAATGTATAAACCATGACTTTGAATGGCTAGAATTGCCTATGGAGAATTTCACACTAGGAGATGGGCAAATAAAGCTCTCAATTCTGCTGAATATGGAGATGAAGACTTAATTTAGATGTATCAACCCTTTGGAAATAGTAAGCAAGGGAAACAGGAGGGTCATATGCTTCAGAATAAAAACACTTGTTTCTGAATTCGGGAAATCAAAGATTCCAGTAGATGGAGCATTTCTAAGTTAATAAATGAGAATAAAGCCAAGTGACTTAGGTAATGACCTAACCAAAGGCAGTGAGTGTCTTACTACTGGCTAAAACATTATGCCCATTTCCAAACTGCCAGGCTGGAGGTCTGGGAGAGTCTAATTTTGATGCATGTCATTGATTATAATCTGCTTTTCCAAACTTTTTTCTTTTCAGTTCGAAACCCGGAAGGACAGATAAAGCTTTACTCCAAGGGAGCAGATACTATTCTGTTTGAAAAACTTCATCCTTCCAATGAAGTCCTTCTCTCTTTGACGTCAGACCACCTCAGTGTAAGTGCCTCCGTCTTAAGGTTAGCACAATGGCCCTTTTGCCATCTCCTATGGTTAGGTCCTGTTTAGAAAAATAGCAGCTAAATGATTTGACTACAGAAATAGAAAGCATCTGGAGAGTGGTTCCACAGGAAGCTGTGCCAATGATTGTCTGGAACTTGGCACAAGGACCCCCGCGTTCTGCCCTGTTGGAAGTCCTGTCAGTCTCACTATAGGTGGAGGAACACACAGCAACTGAGCAGTAGCCACAGAATGCGGGCGTCTGGGGAACCTGCTGTAACTCCCCTGCAGTTTCATGTTGCTCCTCTAGGAAGACTGGACTAGTTCTGGAAAGAGGAGCCAGAGAGCTCCTTTTCCTTGGGTTCTGATGTGTTTGGTACCAGTGGAATATCTTATGATTACTCCCAGGGAAAGTTTAGGGCTGTGTTTAGATTGTGAGAGGAAAATAGTCTCTGGTGCACACTTTCTCCTCTAAGGGTCTTTTTATTCAGGTTGTAAATCATGATGAGTCCCTTGTGTGCCCTCAGACACCCACTTTGTGTATTCTGAGACCAGCATAATTTCTTTACAAAAGCTTTCTGAAAGAAGTAAGGGTGATTTTTGGCACTTTTCTGTTAAATGCCAAAAAGTAAGGGAATGTGAATTAATATGAGCATTACTTGTTTTAAACCTGAGATTCACGTGTGTCTCTAATATTTGTCTGTGGTTCCATTTAAGGCCATCTGGTCAAAACTCGCATTTTCTCATTGGTTTCTTTCCTTTAAGACGTTATTGAGTATTCATGTTCTTTGTCAGACCCTATATTTAATACAAAACATTCCCTGAATCTTTAAACAGCAAATAAACAAATAAAATAAAAAATCCTCTGCTTTACTTTAAATTTAAAAAATGATGGTTTAGTAATATGGTTACAAACATAGCTATTGTTTTTGTCTTTCCAATAGAGAATTCTTGATTTTCTTTTAATCTTTTCCAGGAGGCCAGCATGGTCTTTAAAATTTTTTTTAATGAAAACAACACTGGAATCATAAGTATCTGACTTTTTGCCATTACTCAAACACCAAGGCCCTGGGTTTTCATATATTCTCCTTTGATACTAAACTATAGGAAGCCTAATTTGGTCTTTTTACATTTCTCTGCAAAATAATTTTTTTTCAGGTAATATAAATTTGACTTGCTCTTTGCTTCATTCACTTTGTTCATTTTGACTTCTAGATTCTGAGGTCCTAAATGTTTATTTAATTACTGATTTTGAATTGTTTAATGATAGGAAAAGACCTTAATCAAAGGCTCATTTAGGATTGAATTTGTGTTTCATGCACTAATTAAATAACTTAAATCATCTGTTTCCTTTTGTAATGTCATCTTATTGTTCATTCACTTTTGTGCAGAACAGAGAGGAAGGCAGTGGTAATGCCCAGTGGGGTTGCAAGTTAAAGGCAAAAAAGGGTTTGTGTGAATTAAGAGGACAAAAGATCATTACAAGACAGTAACTAGATTTTCAGATCAGTAGGGGATCCAGTGGTGGTCTTGAAAGGCAGGGCTTACAAAATGTGATTCCAATATCCAAAGTGCTACCAATTGCCTACTAAATAAATTTGGATAATTTTTCTCAAGATCTGTCTGGGGTAAACCATCTCATTGCAGTATGCATTGACTTTTCTATTTACCTAATTACAGTATGTGACGGTTTAACCTACGCCTGGTTATAAACCTATATGTGTACCATAAGCCAAAACACCGCAGAGGAGACATACTCAATGGCAATGCCCAAAGGAGCAGAAATGGCCATAAAAATGCTTTACTTGCAGTGTAGAGGCCCATAAAATGACCACTGGAGGCACAAGCGGAATGGGAGTTTTTGAGCATTTCCCCCAAAGCAATCTGCATATGTTTCTAGTTACCATGGCTGTGTGAGACACTTAGCAACTACCAGTCTCCTCTATTTCTTTTCCCCTACTGTTAGGATAAAGCACCAGAGGTGGTGTTTGAGATTGTCAGGATACAGGATAAAGGAAGAGTGTGGTTCCCCTATCAGTTTGACTAATTTAGTACTAAGTTCATAGAATATAGCTTCTAAAAATAACACTATTTTTTGCACTAAGCTGACTTGATGATGGTGTCTTTAAAATTGCAAACAATTTATTATTATTAAGATAAAACTTTAATATAGCAAAAAATAAAAAGTTTCACAGGGGAGTCTAGAATGAAAAGTGAAGGTCAGCCTCCGTATTTAGTCCTGCTTCCCAGAAGCAACCACTTATATTAGCTTTTCTTCCTTTCTCTCCCCTTTTGCCCTAGAAGTTATGGTTATAACCTTAAGTAATATGCTTAAAATTCTAATATCTGACTATGTAACATCTATTTATTTATTTATTATTTACTTTTAGCTTTTTATTATGAAAATTTTCAAGCATATACAAAAGTAGGATTCAGTTAGTTTTAGGCATAGCATATCACTAGGGGGAATGTGACAAGACTTTGGTGGGATGTCATGTTGTGGTTCCTGGAGAGAGCCTCCTGCCTTTGATTTGAGAACTATGGCTTCTCCAAGGGTCCTTTCCTCTTCACTGAAAGCTGAGGTCCATAAAACACACTGGGTCCCTCTCATGGCCAGAAATGCTTCCTTCTGTAAAGGACAGATTGGAAACAAATATGTATTGCCATAAATGAGTATCTCAAGTCATGGGTGTCATTGATCACCTCTCAACTAGGATACTTCAGCGGGTTTTTCAACTGTCTTTAGGGGGAAGTCTTGCTCCCCTGCATGTTTTAACCTCATAGAAATAAAACGGAAAATACATACATTATCTCCCATTTCTGAGGAGACTAAACAGTTGAGAGTAAGGATAGCCAAGCAGTGCTCTTAGGACAAAATGAATTTGAGTGGAACATTTCTTACCAATTATTTTTGTTGTTGTTATTTCTGTGCTTATTGTTTCTTTGATGGTTTATGAGTCTATGTCATCTCTGGCAGGAATTTGCAGGGGAAGGCCTTCGGACCTTGGCCATTGCACACAGAGACCTGGATGACAAGTACTTTAAAGAGTGGCATAAGATGCTTGAAGATGCGAATGCTGCCACAGAAGAGAGGGATGAACGAATAGCTGGGTTGTATGAAGAAATTGAAAGAGATTTGATGGTATGAGTTTAGAAGCATGATGATTTGTGTTTACAGGAAAGATAATATGTGTTTAGAGATTTAGCATAGGAATAAGCCATTGGCTAAATCATCTTGCACACAGCAGATGTTTCTCTTTCAATTACTGAATCATGCTTTATAGGTTGGCTTTGAGTTTTCCACATATGGTCCTAGAGAGCCTAGAACTGTATTTCTATTAGCAGTAGCTTAAGCAATTGGAAGCTTCCCAAGAGTAGAAGATAGTAGGCTCCCTATTCTTTGTCAACCTCTGATGTGTCCTTGATGTTATGGGATTTTTATTTTTCTCCTTTTTTTATGATCCACCTTTTGAGAGCAGAGAAATTTGCTGTGAAGAATGGGGCTACAGCTCTAAACCATCCTAGGCCATGAGATTCTGATGGTATCTGTGCTATCCAGAGCATGGTCTATTCTAAAAACCACTCTTACCTGAAGCCCCAGTGGCCAGGAGAGTATGCTTTGCTCATCTTTCGATGAAAAATCGTGCAGGAACCTTCACTTTAGTTTATGGCATCTGCTTGTTTGTTAATGTAGAAGAATGACTAGACTTTTTGTGATCAGCTTCCTGACCATGGAATGAAGGCTGTTCTTTGGACCCCTCAGCTGTTGATATAAGTGGGGAAGCAGCTGGGGAGTTCTTAAGTCCAAATGGCTTCTTACTGCTCACGCTAACATGTTATCTGAGCATATCTGCCCCTTCAGGTAAATAATAACTCCCAGGATCTCTGCTGTTAAGTTGGCTTGATTTGGGAGCTTCCTTTTGGAGTCCTTCCCAACCCACTTTCACACAAAATAGGTTGCCTGCTATATCAAAGTATCATAATTTCTGTCTTCAATTCATATTCTTTGGCTTCCAAACTCTGTGAGTGAAATCGTAGATGTTATAGATGTTGTTTGCATGCATTAACATAAGTTTTTCTCTGTTTTTCAATAAAGCTACTAGGTGCCACTGCTGTAGAAGATAAGTTACAAGAGGGTGTTATTGAAACAGTTACAAGTTTATCACTAGCCAATATTAAGATCTGGGTCCTAACAGGAGACAAACAAGGTAACTTGAAAATGGATGATGATGATATTTTGAAAATGGGGAGATGACTTATATCACAAAATTTTAATTAACCAGAAAGGTTAATTAATTATTCATCGTATCTTCCACATAGGAAAGACTTGAAATAGAGAAAAGAAAGTTAATGTATTGCAAGAATTTATTTTAAAACAAACCAAACTAACAAAATGCCTTCCATAGTATAAGCTGGGATCAGCTGAGTTTCAGTCCAATTGCCTCTTGAATGTAGTCATTATACCTAGAGGCAACAATGGTATTAAGAATGTTTAACAGTTGGTTTATATGAACACTGTCCCCAGTCAGGACAGATATTGGAACAGAACTGAAGCAGGATATTGGAGACCTTGGGTTACTCCTTTAGTTTCTTGATGGTGGGGAATTTGAAGGATCTTAGGGCAGGTGTCAGGGTGATGGGAACACTTTGAAGAAGCTCAGGGAAACAGCTGTTTATCAACCGTTTATATAAATATTTTGGTATTTTAATAAGGCTACTATGGCTGTAATAGTGCAACCTGGCTGAATTCCAGGACTATCTATACAAGGTACAGTGAGAATTCATTGACTTTCAGGCTTGACAGAATGCCAAATCATTAGTGAGTCATCATGTTCTACTACATTTCCTATGAAAGAAAAGGGGACCAACATGTTTTTGATCTACTGCTAGCAGTAATGATTAAAACAAAAATGATTTTATGCTTGGCTATTTGTAAACTGAAAATATTCAATTAACTGGCACACACCTGTGTTAAAATTCTATCTACTTATTAGGTATTTTTTTACAGCATTAGGGGATTTGCAGATGTGATAAATCAGTTCTCTACATCTTTATCCAAATCATTGGCCACAAAAAATAAACAGTAGAAAGTTGAGCACTTGGGTGTGTTACTAGATAGAAACTCTCTAGAGTTTGATTTCGGTCAGTTACAGCTGTTCTATTATTACAAATATTCATGAATTTACTATTATTTAGCTTTAATTTCTGTGGTTTATACAAGGTATATGCTGAGATTTTTATCAATTACCTTCCTTAATTTGGGACAAAACTAATGATTCCACAGAATTAGCTACAGTCTAATTATTCTGTACTGTTAGAGACAATCAAATAACTCTATCAGATAGAAGGAGTTATCTGATTATCTTAGGTTCCATTTCTATAAAATTAGAGGAAGAATTACCCAACACCATCTGATTCTCCAGTTCTCTAGGAGAACAGTGCTGGGTGGTTTTTGAGATGATAGTCAAATTCCAAACTTCCATATATTTAATGGGAAAATGGCAAGGTTGTGTTTGAGAGAACTATAAAAATTTTGTAAGACCATTGTTTTTTTCATTCAACTGAACATTTTGTGAGTTTTTTTCCTTCAAATTGTCTTCCATATCAGAATTAAATATTGGCTAAGTTTAGTAGTTTATCTCTCCCAAGACAGTATTTGGACTTCTGGTCAAAGGTTTTATATTTGTACATATTATGTCACAAGATCTTAAGGTATTTTCATGAGTGCTAATTTGGGAATGAAAAGGTTTTTCTGAAAACTAGATGAGAAGGCTACACATTTGTTGCTGTTGCTACTTGGGCATGGGTTTAGCAAGTAGTAAATTTGAGAGGGCCTGTAGGCTGTAAGAAAATACAGCTAAGCCCTCAAAACTTTCATTAAAAATGGACTTACATTATTAAGTAACATTTTAACTGAGTTGGGCTTTATTTTGTTTTAGAAACTGCCATCAACATCGGTTATGCCTGCAACATGCTGACTGATGACATGAATGATGTGTTTGTGATAGCAGGGAATAATGCTGTGGAAGTGAGAGAAGAACTCAGGTAAGTGTTGAAGGAAGGAGGAAAGGATGGAAGGACGAGAGGGAGAGAGGGAAAAAAGATCCAAGAGTTGAGAAAGTGGAAAGCTATGCTGTAGTTTCCTGTGGTCTTAAATTAGTATAAAGTTCTTTGTACCTGTTTCCTAAGCTGCTTCCATTCATTTTGGTGACAAACTGAGATAAAGTTGTTATCAGTATTGAATTATTGTCTTCAGGCCTCCAGCATTTCTCAAGTATTTTTAGAAAAGAATTTCAAATCAGCTATGTTGAGTTGTCCTTTAAAATTGTGCTTTAGTCAGTACCTGCTAACTCTTGCATGGTGATGAGTGATCAGTATCATGAGATACTTGTTAAAAATACCAATTCCCTAGCTCCATTCTGACCTACAAATTAAGAATCAACAGGGAATGGGATTTGGGACTTTGCATTTAATAAACACCTAGATGAAGCTCATGATCAGATAAGTTTGGAAGACACAGCTGTCGTCGATGACATATAAAGATGGAATAGTCTTTCAGCATTAAAGAAAGTAGATATTTTGACATAGTTACTATTGAACCCAGATATATACTGTTCATGTGAAATAAAATACTGTGAAATTTGTGTCACTACTGCACAGTGTCAAAAATATATAAGTGCTGAAATTGGAGGTAACAGTGGACAGATATTAAAGTTTGAGAAATAATATTTCTTAAGATGTACCGATGTATTTCATTTCCTTATTTCTTGTTACTTTATTTGGAGAAGAACATTTAAAAATCTGCATAAATATTTTCCTAGAACTTTAAAAATATTGTTTTATAACAATTTTTGCTTCCTTGTTGCTTGTAGTAGCTTCTCTAAGCTCAACTCACTTAGAGACTGGCCAAGCAGAATGATGACAGAGACAAATTGCTTGTTGCTTGCTCCATTCTAGATGGGGAGCTAACCTTCCTTCAATATAATAGTAGAGCACTGTGGCTTCCCTAATATGTCTTGTCATTAAACTATTCTTCCTGAACTTTAAGAAAAGGAAGTCTTAAAGTCAGCACCTCTAGTTGATGGTACTTGCACATGAATCTCCCAGCTTTTCTGTTTTACCTGCAGTTTAAAAAAAAAAAAACAAAAAAACCCCTGCTATATCATGCTGGTTAGAAACTATGACTAGACACTGCATATGTCTTTGCCAAATAAAAATTGGGAAATTTAATTAGCTACTACTAATATAATTTAAATATTATTATTGATATAATTTTAATGATAGACCCCATAAAGTCAATTGGGGAAATAATAACTTATTTAATAATCAATTAAAATTTTAAAAGTAGATTCTTTACCCTTTGATTTTTGGGTTGACTCTTTTAAAATTGATATATAATATATATACATATTTTTGGGGCACATGTGATATTTTATTACATGGATAGAATGTATAATGTTCAAGTCAGTATATTTAGGATATCCATCACTTTGAGTCTTTATCATTTCTTTGTGTTGGGAAAGAAAGTCCTCTCTTCTGGCTAACTTGAAATATACAACAATGGTTGCTAACTATAGCCACCCTACTCTGCTGTTGAACTTTATAATTTATTCCTTCCATCTAACTATACGTTTGTACTAGTTAACCAGCCTCTCTTCATCCCCCCACTCCTACCCATACAACCTTCCTAGTGTCTGGTATCTATCATTCTACTCTCTGTGAGATCAACTTTTTTAGTTTTCACATAGGAGTGAGAACATGTGAAACTTGTCATTCTGTGCCTTATTTGACTTAACATGGAACCCATGGTTCCATTCATGTTGCTTAAAATGGTAGGATTTCATTCTTTTTTGATGGTTGAATAGTATTCCATTGTATGTGTATACACCACATTTTCTTTATTGATTCATCCATTGATGGACACTTGGGTTGATTTCATATATTTGATATTATGAGTAGTGCTACAGTAATCATGGGGTGCAGATATCCCTTTGATATAACAATTTCATTTCCTTTGAATAAATACCCAGTAGTGGGGTTGTTAGATCATATGGTAGTTCTATTTTTAGTTTTTGGAGAAATCTCCATAGTGTTTTCTCTAGTGGCTGTACCAATTTACATTCTCACCAACAAAGTGTAATAGCTCCCTTTACCAGCATCTGTTATTTATTTATTTATTTTTTAATAGTAGCTATTATAGTTGAAATAAAATCACATCTCATTGTGGTTTTGATTTGCATGTCTCGGATGATTAATGATGTTGAGCATTTTTTTCATAGATATGTTGGCTATTTGTGTGTCTTCTTTTGAGAAACATCTATTCATGTTCTTTGCTTTTTAATGGGGTTGTTTTCTTACTGTTGAATTGAGTTCCTTGTATATTCTGGATATTAGTCCCTTGTTGGATGAATAGTTTACAAATACTTCCTTCCTTTCAGCAGACTGTCTCTTCAGTGTGTTGATTGTTTCCTTTGCGGTGCAGAAGCTTTTTTATTTCATGTAGTCTCACTTGTTTATGTTTTTGTTGCCTGTGCTTTTGAGGTCTTAGCCATAAAATCATTGCCTAGAGACCAGTGTCTGGAAGTTGTTTTCCCTATGTTATCTTCTGGTAGTTATATCATTTGGGGGATTATATGTAAGTCTTTAATTCATATTGAGTTAATTTTTGTATATGGTGAGAGATAGGGGTCCAGTTTCATTCTTCTGCATATGGATATTCAATTTTCCCATCACTGCTTATTGAAGAGGATGTCCATTCCCTAGTGTGTGTACTTGGTGTCTTTGTCAAAAATCCAATGACTGTAAATGTTTGGATTTATTTCTGGGTTCTGCATTCTGTTCCATTGGCCTATGTGTCTGTTTAATACCAATACCGTGCTGTTTTGGTTACTTTAGTCTTATATATTTTGTAGTCAGATAGTGTGATGCCTCTAGCTTTGTTCTTTTTGGTCAGGATTGCTTTGGCTATTTGGGCTCTTTTTTGGTTCCATATGAATGTTAGGATTTTTTTTTCCGTTTCTGTGAAAAATAACATTGATATTTAGATAGAAATTGCATTGGGTAGTGTGATCATTTTAACAATATTAATTATTCCAATCTATGAGCATAGAATATATTTTCATTTGTTCGTGCCCTCTCCAATTTCTTTCACTGGTGTTTTGTAGTTTTCCTTGTAGAGGTTTTTCACCTCCTGGGTTAAATTTATCATTAAGTATTTTTTTTTAAAGCTATTGTAAATGGGATTGCTTTCTTGATTTCTTTCTCAGGTACTTCATTATTGATGTATAGAAACACTACTGATTTTGTATACTAAAACTTTACTGAATTTGGTTATCAGTTCTAAGAGTTTTTGGTGGAATCATTTGATTTTTTTCTGAATGTGAGATCATGTTGCTTGCAAACAGGAACAATTTGACTTCTATGTTTTAATTTGGATGGCTTTCATTTTTTTCTCTTGCCTGATTGCTCTGGCTAGGGCTTTCAGTTATGATGAATCAGAGTATAAAAGTGAGCATCCTTGTCTTGTTCTAGTGCTTAGAAAAAAGAGTTTCAACTCTTCCTCGTTCAGTATGATGTTAGCTGTGTGTGTCATATATAGATTTTATTATGTTGAGTTGTGTTCCGTCTACACCTAGTTTGTTGAGAGTTTTTATCATGAAGGGATGTTGAATTTTATCAAATGCTTTCTCTGCATCGGTTGAGATAACTATATGGTTTTTGTCCTTCATTTTGTTGACGTGATGTATCATGTTTATTACATATGTTGAACCATGCTTGCATTCCTGAGGTAAATTTCACTTGATCGTGGTATATTATATTTTTGATCTGTTGTAGGATTTTTTTTTTTAGTTTTTTGAGACAGGGTCTTGCTCTGTCACCCGGCTTTCAGTGCAGTGGTGCAATCATAGCTCACTGCAGCCTCAGCCTCTTGGGTTCAAGTGATCCTCCCACTTCAGCATCCTGAGTAGCGGGGACTACAGGTATAAGCCACCACCACACTTGACTAATTTTGTATTTTTTGTAGAGATAGAGTTTTGCCATGTTTCCTAGGTTGGTCTCATATTCCTGGGCTCAAATGATCTGCCTGCCTTGGCTTCCCACAGGAGGATCATTTGAGCCCATGAGTTTGAGACTAGCCTGGGAAACACAGCAAAACAAGGCATGGAGCCACCACACCCAAGCCTGCTGTTGGACTTAGTTTGTTAGTTTTTAGTTGAGGATATTTATGTCTATGTTTATCAGGGATATTGACCTGTAGTTTTCTTTTTTTGTTGTGTTCTTCTCTGATTTTGGTATCAGGGTAATGCTAGCCTTGTAGAACAAGTTAGAGAGAATTCCCTTCTCTTCAGTTTTTTGGGATACTTAAGGATAACTTATATTAGTTCTTCTTTACACGTTTGGTAGAATCTGGTAGTGAAGTCATCCAATTCTGGCTTTTTCTTTGTTGGGAGACTTTTTATTGCAGATTCAATCTCATTACTGGCTTTTGGTATGTTCAGATTTTCTGTTTCTTCCTGATTCAATCTTAGAAGGTTGCATGTGTCCAGAAATTTATCCATTTCCTCTAGGTTTTCCTGTTAGTTAGCATGTAGTTGTTCTTAAAATCTTGATCTTATATATTTCTGTGGCATAAGTTGTAATGTCTTCATTTTCATTCCTGATTTTGTTTTTTGGATCCTGTCTCTTTTTTTCTTTGTTAGTCTAGCTGAAAGTTTATTAACTTTGTTCATCTTTTCAAAAAAAAAAAAAAAAATAAAAAAACAACAAGTTTTCGTTTCATTGATCCTTTGTATTTTTTAGCCTATTTTATTTACGTGTGCTCTGATCTTTATTATCTTTTACCTTCTACCAATTTTGGGTTTTGTTCTTGCTTTTCAGGTTCTTTCAGTCATTTCATTATATTGCTTATTTAAAATCTTTTTACTTTTTTGATGTAGGCATTTATTGCTGTAAAGTTCTCTGTTAGCAGTGCTTTTGCTGTATCCCATAGGTTTTGGTGCATTTTGTTTCCATTTTCATATGTTTGAGGAAATCTTTTCATTTTCATCTTACTTTCTTCATTGGCCCAGTATTCATTCAGGAACATGTTTAATTTTCATGTAGCATATTGTTTCTAAGTTCCTCTTGGTATTGATTTCTAGTTTCATTCTATTGTGGTCTGAGAAGATACTTGATATGACTTCAATTTTCAAAAATTTGTTGAGACTCATATTCAGGCCTAACTTATGGCCTATACTGGAGAATGTTCCATGTGCTGGTGAAAAGAATGTGTAGTTTGCAACTGTTGGATAAAATGTCCTGTGGATGTCTGTTCAGTCCATTTGATCTAAAGTCCAGTTTAAATCTAATGTTCTTCATTGATTATCTGTCTAAATGATTTATTTGATGCTGAGAATGTACTGTTGAAGTTCCTTATTATTATTGTATTGGAGTCTACTTCTCCCTTTAGATCTAGTGATATTTGCTTTATATATCTGGGTGCTTCAGTGTTGGGTGCATATATATTTAGAATTGTAATATCCTCTTATGGTAATATCTTCTTACTGAACTGATCCCTTTATCATTATAAAATGATCTTTTGGGCTGTTTTTACTATTTTTGGCTTAAAGTATCTTGTGCCTGATAAAAGTATAGCTATTCCTGCTTGCTTTTGGTTTCTGTTTGTGAGGAACATCTTTTCCTATACCTTTACTTTCAATCTATAGGTGTCTTCACAGGTTAAGAAGTTTCTTGTAGGCAGCATGTAGATCACATTTTTATAGATCCAGATCCAGGCCATCTGGATCACATTTTTAAAAAACCCATTCAGCCACTCTATATGTTTCAAGTGGAAAATTTAATTCATTTCCATTGAAAGTTGCTATTGATATGTGAGGTTTTGTTCCTGTCACATTGTTAATTGTTTTCTGGATGTTGTATATATCTTCTGTTTCTTTCTATTTTATTATATACTTTTGTGTCAGTAGTTTTCTTTAGTTGTAACTATGAGTCCTTTCTCTTCCTCATTTGTGTGTTTGCTTTACCAGTGAGTTTTGCACTTTTATGTGTTATTTGTAATAGTAGATATTGCCCTTTTGCTTCCAGGTTTAGGATTCCCTCAATTATTTCTTGTAGGGCTTTTCTAGTAGTGTTGAATTCCCTTAGTTTTTGCTTGTCTGGGCAAGACTTTATTTCTCCAAAGAGGGTAATTTTATTTCTCTACAATAAAGTAACCTTATTTAGAAATAACTTTATTTCTCCAAAAAGGATAACTTTTAAGGGTATAGTACTTCTTGACTTCCAGATATTGTCTTTCAGCACTTTAAATGTATTATCCTATTATCTTCTGGCTTGTAAGGTTTTTACTGGTAAGTCCATGGTAAGTCTGATGGCAACTCCTTTATAGGTGACTAGATGCTTTTCTCTTGCTATTTTTATAATTTTCTTGTTGTCATTAACTTTAGACAGTTTGACTATAATGTGTCAGAGAGAAGACCTTTTTGCATTGTACTCGTTTGGGGATTGCTGGGCCTCCTGTATTTCAATGTCTACATCTCTTGCTAGAGTTGGGAAGATTTTATCTATCATTTCATCAATAGGCTTTTGAATACTTTCGTTCTCTCTTCACCTTTGGGAATGCTGATAATTCAGATATGTGGTTGCTTTGTGTTGTCTCACATGTCATGTAGGCTTTGTCTACTCTTGCTAATTCTTTTGTTTTACTCTTGTTTGGGTTATTTGAAGAGACTTGTCTTCAAGTTCTGAAATTCTCTCTTCTGCTTGATTTAGTCTATTGCTGAAGCTCTCAAATATAATTTTTATTTCATTCAATGAATTCTTCAGTTGCAGGATTTCTGTTTGGTTCTTTGTTGTGATATCTACCTTTTTGGTAAATTTCTCAATCATATCCTGAATTGTTTTTCTCATTTCTTTGTATTGTTTATCTTTGTTCCCTTGTAAATCACTAAACTTCTTTCATATCATTATTTTGAATTATTTTTATGGGAATTTCATAAATTTCCTATTCATTGGAATCTGTTACTGGAGAATTATGGTGTACCTTTGGAATTATATTTCCTTGCTTTTTCATGTTTCTTGTGTCCTTACATTGCTATCTGTACATCTGGTGTAATAGTCACTTCTTCCAATTTTGTGGATTTACTTTGATAGAAGAGGACTTCCTCAATATGTATCTATGGTATTTGTTGGGTAGGGCACTTTGGCTTTGATTCTGGATGTGTGCAGTAGTATAGTCTTCATATAATTTATTTGGCTTTTTTTTTTGTAAACAAAGCCAGTGGTGTCTGTGACTTCCTCAGTGGCTTAGGGTATGGCTGTTAATGGAGGCTATAGTGAAGTTTTATTGGGCATGGGGACAGCAGGTGGGACAGTCTTGGGCACCAGTGGGAGCAGTGGCAGGCTGAGCCTGCCTGTCTTTGGGGCCAAGGGTAGCACATTTGGCACTGGTGTTAGTGTGTCCTGGTGGGCTGATTCTTGGGTCACCAGGAGGCTTGCTCAGGTGCCAGCAGTAGAAGCAGTGGGCTGAACCTTGGGCCCCTGGGCTGCAGGCATGGCATAGGCAATGGCAGTAACAGTGGTTGGACAACTCTCTGGCTCCCAAATAGTCTATGCTGGTGTTGGCAGTGGCTGTGGCAGGCTGGTCAGGTCCACAGGTGGTAAGTGCAGGTGGGTGCTAGCTGTGGTGGTAGTGGCAGGCTGGGTCAGCCTGTCTTCTAGTCTCTGGGAGGAGTGCTCACGATGGGGGATGGAGCCACGGTGGTGGATGGTGATGGAGCAGGGTGATCCCCAGGCCCCTAGGTGGTATGCTTCAGCACTGGGGTTGGGCATATGAAGGGTGGTCAAAGTCAGGCTGGACAGACCTGTCTGTATGTTCCCCTTCTCCTCGCTGTCCAGTGGTATGTATGGGTGCTGGCTGTGGTGGACAGGGACAGGGTTATCCCAAGGCCTCTGGTGGAATGCTCCGCTGGGGGTGCAGTAGCTGCACTATGGCCCTGCTGGCTGCTGGGGTGAGTGGGATTGCTTTTAGTAGTTGCAGCCTTAGGCAGGTGACTGGGAAGGGTGTGCTTTGGCTGTAGGTAGCAGTTATCTGTCCGGTAGCCTATCCTTAGGGCATGTGAAAATGTGAGGAAGTCCTGTTGCTGGAAGGGTGGTGGGGTTGCTGTCAGTGTCTTGCACTTTGGCCATGGTGGCAGTGGTGGCAGTGGTGGTGGCTGCAGGTGGGGAATGTCAGTGGAGCTCCAGGAATGTGGAAAGGGAGGTACTGTTGGGCCTGCAGGCAGGATGCAGTCTGGTGGGGCTGGGCTCTCAAAATGACACTTTGCTGTAGCTGCTTAGGACTTAGAGTGGTATGTGGGACTCAGTGTGAGCTCCCTCTCTGGGGGCAATGGCACTGCCTTGTCTTCAGGCAGCTCCCTATGTTAATTTCAGAGTCTGAAAGGGTTGAGAGGAGGCTCTTCCATGGCTAGGATTGGAGTCTGTGGTGGGATTGTGGACCACCGAGCATCCCTCACTTATACTTTCCCTACATTGGAGAGCCCTTCTGGGCTCCCAGCCAGGCAGGATGCCTTGTTCCCTTCTTCTTTCTTTTAGATGTTTCCTGTCACTTCTCTCTTGAATTCCAGTGTTCTCTCTTAGATAACATATTGGAAGTATGATTATCTACTCTCTATCTTGGTGCTTCTTTGTGGAGGAGGCAACTGCCAGATGCCTTTAGTCGTACATCTTGAAGCACCACTCTCATTCAGAATTTGACTCTTGCTGAAGGAAGGTAGATGCAGATGGATCTAGATTTTAATAAGCTTATTGCTAAATGTTTTGAGACAGTGCCTGGAACAGTATTGTAGGAAGGACATATGTATTACCTCATTTTGTTCTTAAGAAACTCAATCATAGGCATTACTATTTTCCCTGTTGGACAGATTAGGAAGTTGAAGTATATAGAGGGTAAGGAACTTGCCCAAAGTGGTCCATGGTTCAGGTGGGATGTGAATTAGACAGCTTGGCCCCAGAGCCTGTGCACTTGCCATGTGTTTCCCTAGACATACCTTAGATGTATTCCTATTCCCTTTAATAATTAATCAATTAATCTAAAAAATATAGTTGTGAAGGCATCTCACTGCTTCACTTGAGTAAATGGTCAGACACCAGATTAGCCAGTAGAGTCAGCAGAAATTTGCAGCGGAAATAGCAGATGTAGGAGAAAGAGTACGGCTTCCTGTCAACTGGATTTAAGGTGGAATCTCAGCTTCATGCTTAGACTGAGTGGGTAACTTTTGATATGTGAATAACCTCTCTCTGCTTGGTTTCTTCATTTGTAAAATGGGGATACAAATATCTACTCTATAGCTTATTTTATTTGGGGGATTAGATAAGAACTTAAAGCTTTATGACTGTTCCATGAGCATCTTTCTTGCCTTCCTCATTCTGTCTCTATTTCCTCCCTTCTCCCTTCCTTCATTCTTTCAGCCATGGATCCCAATCTTTCCACCAACAAGGTCTACTTTTGTAACTATTTCCCCAATAAGGGCAGCAGGCCTGGAACTGCAGGGGAAGGAAGGGGTAGAATAAAATAGACAGCTTTTTGGAGGTAGAATGAATAGGTCTTGAAATTTGATTGGATGTGAAGAGAAGTAGTAGGAGGCTTTGTCACTGCTAGGTTGTCTAACTTTCACAGCCCAGAGTGTGCTCAGGCATGCAAGAATAGAAACTCATTAAATTTTCTAAAACTGAACTCGAACCTCTTTCTGTCTGATGACAGAACAGTTAAACTAGGCATTTTCAGTTAAATTTGGTTCAAGTCTGGGATGCACAATTGCCTCACCTGTCACTGTTCATCAGTGTCTACCCTGCTGGCACCCAGCACTCCCCGTGTCTGTGTTCCTGTCTGGTCTCTGCTCTCTTAGGGTTGTTGTTGGCTTTCCCTCTTGGCTGACTTCCACACTCTGCTGGGGCACCACGGAAAGTGTGGCTGCTCTTCCTCACCTCTCTGTGCCCAAGAGGACTTGTGTTCTTATGCAGCCACTTCAGTTTCTAAAATCCCTTTACTCTGCTGATTGCCCCAAATTTATCTGAGGATTCCATTAGCCACACGGTTCCTTCATCCACTACCAATCCAGGTGTGGGTCAGGACCCAGACTTTTTTTAGCCATTATTTATCAGTTTCTTAACTCCTCCTCAAAGACCTCTATCCCTAGGCTGGGATGGGAAATGAAGGAAAGTAATTTCTTTCTACTCTGCTCCTTTTGTCATCATTTTAATGCTTTGACTCATTTAAAGTTTATTCTTTTGATGCTTAAAGAAATCCCCCCCTTCTTTTTCCAAAAGTCCAATTAGTGAAATTCCAGATTGCTGAAATTCGGACTAATGATGCTGCTATGAGTTTCAAAACCCTATTTTGGTGCTCCAAAAGCAAAAGTTTGGTTCTGTTTTTCTCCTTCTATATTTGACTCTGCAGATCCTCCTGAAGCAAAGCATATTTCTAGTTAAATAGAGAGGGTCACTTGTGGTCCTAGTAGTAGTGGGAGAAGGAGTGATTGAGTTAATATCTCAAGATTTTATCCAACTACATTTGGTTGACTAGATGACATAACTGTCATTATGTGGAAAGAATATGGAGAAATGTGAACTACTTGTATACTGTTGTTGGGAGTGTAAGTTGATAGAAACTCCCTAGAGGACAAACTAGCAGTATATTTCAAAATTACACATATGCATAGTTTTTACCCAATGATTCTTCTAGAAATTTCCCTTAAGAAAATAAGTGAACAAATGTATGAGTTTGTATAAAAAGGAATATCTATTGCTATATTGATTTATGATAATAGAGATGAGAAATAGTTCAAATAACCATCCATGAAGGATTTTGTTCAATGCTATGATATATACATGCAATGGAATACTCTTCAGTCATTCAAAGTGATTTTGTATTTCTTGACATTGGAAAATGTCCATGATATTTTTGTTAAGTGAAAAATGAGATTAGAAAACATCATGCATAATATGATCTCTCTTTTTGCAAAAAAGTGTGTGTATATATATAGGTATATATATGTATAAAACATCTACCCATCTCCTTACCTCCTTGCCTACTAAGATCTGAAGGACATAAACAATGGTTCTCTCTGGGTGATAGAATTATGGATCATGTTTACTTTCTTCTTTTTGGCTGTTTGTATTATCTGATGTTGTAATAGTGTTTGTGTAATGCTTTTACAATTAGAAAAAAGCTTAAAAATTGTCTTTTTTAATGAGAAGAAAAATATTCAGAAGAAAAAAAATAAAGAATTTCCAGCTAGACTCAATATTTCAGAAGCCTTGGGGCCACCTTGCTCAGCTGAGTGGAAAATAATGTTATTTCCACTCAGACTTGTAGGTAACCCCATTCTTAAAGTATAAGACAGAGAGGCAGCATATGATAGAATATTTTATATAAGAGGAGTCATTATATTTGTAGTGTACATTTTCTTAGTATTAGGACTTGGGGTAAAGTGGCATCCAGGAAAAGCTGTTGCTCAAAGTTGCTCTCTATACTCCTAATCTCAGCTACTTATATCTAAGCCCACAGCTTTGGGATGAAATATTGAAATCATAAATTTGCACCATTCCTTTTTCTTGTGTTATGCTTTTTGAGTTCAGTGGGAGTTCATTAAAAAAGAAAGTGTAACCAAAGAACAGGATCTGAATGAAAGTAGCTATTGAAAAGAAATGACCAAAATGCTTATATTTAAACCTGTCAAATGTGCTTAGATAATTTCATAAACATGGATATATAATTTTCATACATATCATACATATGACTTGTTTCAAATTTAATGTCGTGAAACCATTTTAGACACTTCGAGTCCCGGGTTAATTTTGCTGCTGTAGCTGCCTTATTATTAAAGGCATGCTTAGAAAGCTACAATTAAACCCTGCTATGGTTTCTCAGAAAATTACTACATTGAATACATTTCACCAATTCACATGTCTTCTGCTGAAAGGAAAACAGACTGAGAATTTTGATTAATCTGAGAGGAAAACTCATTCTGTATTTCATTTTTGTAGCATGATCACGTCTTTTGTTATTAGAAAAATTCATGTTCTTTAACTAAATCATAAAGTGACTCCACTGCTTCTGAGAAGTATCCCAGTGCTATAACTAGGAATTGATATTTCTTCTTTAATCAACAAAATATGTATTGGTATTTTTGAACATCTACTTGGTGGAAAATTATTGGTTTGAATGTGCAGGGTTCTCAAATGCAAATGGCTTCAGGACCAGGCTTATAGCATTAATCACGTGATCTGGGCTATCTATTATACATCAGGGAGTGATGGGGCCTTTGGTGAATGGGAACATAATGTTGGCCATAAAGTCATAGAGATTCTTTAAGACACTGTGTAGGCCAAACAAAATGCATCTTGGTCCTAATTCCTAACGCCTAGTCACCCAGGAAAAATGTTATAGTAGATTAAATTTCTCTCATAAATCATACAATTTTAGAGCACTTACTTAGGTAATCTTGTAGATCTTCTGGCACACACTGGTGCAGCAGCCCAAGCTTTCATGATCTATTTTGACTGGTTGGGGCATTAGCCAAACTGATTGGCTGGTCCCATTTCCTGAGCTCTAATAATGAAACTGGTTCAGAGGTTGAACATCTTAAAGGTCTCTCAGGTAGGGTAGTAAGGAATGGAACTGGGAATTCAAATCAAAATTTCATGTACTTTCTCCCTTTCTCTACTATTGGCAGGGTAGGGCTGTCCCTTAACTGTCCCTCTGGCACTGTGTCTTAGTCCAACCTAGAGGCAAGCTGTGGCTGACTCTATGTGTAAACCAGCTTGCTACAGGAGACCAAGAACTGTGAAGGTGAAGACCTGGGTTCTAGCCGTGGGTCTGACACTAGCTAATCAAGTGGCTAGAAGTCAGATAACTCAACTGTGGAAACATGAGCTGTCAGAGGCAGTCCTTGTGTCTGAATCCAGTTTACCAGGTTCCAAGCTCAAAGCTCTGGCTTTTGTATCAAAGTCCAGATTCTCTTCTTTTAAACAGGGTGTCATGGTTTCAATCCCTTTCCCAACAGATTCTTTTTTTTTTTTTTTTTTTTTTGAGATGGAGTTTTGCTCTTGTTGCCCAGGCTGGAGTGCAGTGGTGCAATCTCAGCTGACTGCAACCTCCACCTCCTGGGTTCAAGCTATTCTCTGGCCTCAGCCTCCTGAGTAGCTGGGATTGCAGGCATGTGCCACCAAGCCTGGCTAATTTTGTATTTTTAGTAGAGATGGGGTTTCTCCGTGTTGGTCAGGCTGGTCTTGAACTCCGACCTCAGGTGATCCACCCGCCTTGGCCTCCCAAAGTGCTGGGATTACAGACATGAGCCACTGCGCCCGGCCACAACAGATCAATTTAACCTTTCAATATAGAGTGCCTTAAGAGGACTGACTAGACGACTCTTTTTTCCGACCATTCTCTTTTCTTTTTATAGGTTGTATGCAAGCCAGTATGTGCCTAACTATGCTTTGCTGTGCTTGTGGTGGCGTGGGGCTGTGAATGCCACAGTTGCCTCAACTCTTCATGCAATTCCGCATGCCAAGAATTGTAATAAACTGCCCTTCATTACGCAGCTTGGAAAAACAGGCACTCTTTTGTTTTAGCATTTGCTATTTGTATTATGTGGTTAAGCATTGTATGTTACGCTTGCAAAAATGTATAGCTCGTAGTCATTGAAGGGAGTTGTGTGTAGCTTTTTCCCTTCCTAATAAATCGTTTTTGTGAGAACCAGCTGGTGTTTGAAGAGCTAAGTTCCAGGAAGAAAAAGAAATGACAGCTATAGAGCGTGGGCAAAGTTCTAAAAATATGGAAGCCCAGTCTGGCCAAGAGATGTTGGCCTGTGCAGAGAAAGTGCAGTGACAATATCAGCAGAGCCAGAAAAACTGTCCCTTTTCTGCCTGGAAAAGGGTTCATGTGAGATGTTAGGAAGACAGTTTAAGGAGAAAAAAGTCGTAAGTAAATAGAATTTCAGCCAATACTTTAATGAACTTCACCCTTCTTTGGAATGTTTTCACTCTCTGAGGGGAAAACAGAGATTGAGTCATTTATACAGCGAGTGAGAACTTTACTCAAAATGAGTACTCAGGAGATGTTTTCCCTGTGGTGCTTTCTGAAGTCGCAATTTATGAGCTCTGCAACATTGTCGGAGAAATGTTCATTTCCAAGGAACTTGTCTCCCTTGCTTTCTTTATTATTTGGCACTGTAAATTTTCATGACTGTGAGGAGGATTCCCTGACATAGTTATCTGATGGGAAAGTCTGATCCTCTCACTTAAAACAATGATTTTTCATGTCTGTTCTACCTCCCTCTCCCCTTTGTAACTCCCTAAATTTCACACGTAGCACTCTGACTTTATAAATCTTTTTCTTTGATTCTGCAAACTGATTGTTAAATGTATGATATCATTCTTGGAACCATGTGACCTCTGGGTTCCTAAAGGCAGATGTGATTTTGGTCCTGGACAGCAGAAGGAGATGTTGAGCTTGAAGTTAATGTATCTTTTTGTTTTGTTTTTGTTTTTAAACTTAGTATGTAAACAACTGGTGTTACATTTTCAAATAATTAGACAGCCGAGGGCTAAAATAGTTATTTTGGTAAGTGGACATTCTCTTCTTTCAGAGAAGACTCAGCATAAAACGATTTTAATAAATATTTTCTACACAGGATGAGTAATTTCATTTCACTAAAAGACACAGTATTCACTTTCTGGTCTTGTGTCACTCCCCATGTTCTCCTGAGCGCTCATTTTGTAAATGCTGGTTATGACCCATGCTGGATAGTTCTCTGGTTGTGGTTGAAACTTCTGTAGGTATGTCAGCTTGCCCTACGTTACTTCAAAGCCTGCACTCAACTGCTCTTGAAGAGGAAATTCCCTTCCTTTAAAGGCATCATCTTTCCATTTTGGAGAGAACAGTAGAATGCCACTTCTAAGGGTGCTCTGTCACCCTACAATCTTCCTCTTAGATGGCAGAGATGCATGGGATGTGGGCAGGATTGTTTTATAGCTACTGCTAATTAGATCTGGAGCATTTGGAGGGCGTTTCCATTTGGAACAAGCCTCTATAATTTGGTGTCTAGTTTTTATCCTAGAAGATTTATTATATTTTTTAAGCTAATGAGTACATTTTTTGCTTAAAATTGTCTATTCTATTATAATGGCTATGCCCATTCAGTAAGTACCATCATTTTTTTTCTTGTTAAAATTTTTAAAAAATATATTTCTCAGAGGACCGCTATTTTAAGCTGGATCGTATTACATTGTACCTCGAATTGATGAATGTATTTTATAGATAGATGCCCTGGAATTCCTAGAAGATTTCATCAATTGTCTTTAGTCTTGTGCTTTCCATTATTTAACAGTATTGCATGTCAGACAGTGGTTCTTAAGCCCTTGAAGCTCAGACAATCTTAAGTACCAAATCTATCAAGATCCCCTAGTTCAAACGCAGCTCAAGATGGTGATTTAGCTTTTAGGTAATTTGAAACGTTTAAGATGATTGTGTTTTCACTATGTTTACTCTCCTACATACTGGAATTTGGAAATTTGCTATGGTATTCCCATCACAAAGAATTATCCAGCTTGCTTACTGAAACTGGGTCTTATGCCATATTCTGTCTGAATAGTGGTGAAATAAATTTACCTCTAGGCGAGTTTCTTGTTAGAGTTAGTAGGTATGCTCTGTATGCTTTGTTATGTTTCACTTTTCACTCTCTCCTTTAAGGAAAGCAAAAGAAAATTTGTCTGGACAAAACAGAAATGTTTCCAATGGCCATGTAGTTTGTGAAAAAAAGCAGCAGCTGGAGTTGGATTCTATTGTAGAAGAAACCGTAACAGGAGATTATGCCTTAATCATAAATGGCCACAGTTTGGTGAGTTTGCCTAAGGTTTTTGTCCTTTCTTTTTCTTCACCGCAGTAATCATCTCTTTTGTGCTATCGTAATGAGACCTCCTTTGTCTTTTCCAGACAAATGTCACTACTAAATACAGGGCATACGCGATGATTTCCTGTTTGCAAAAGGAAAGGAAACTTCTAATCTATATCTCATACATTATTGTTTGGATCACCACAGTGAAGGGGAGGCTCCAAATAAATGCTAAATTCACAGAATATCAATCTTGTCTAAATGACTGTAGACCACTTAGCAGTATTATTTAAGTGCCTTTCTAGAGGGGAGTGTTACAGCTCACTGTTACTTAATTAAAATAATGCAAGTGGGTGGATGTATTATAATTATTGCTCTTACTAATGTTTGTGACTTGTGGAGCACAACCTGACCTTCATGTAATTACTATACCAAATTATTGCCATTAAGATACCTCTAGTGGTTTTTCTAAATAGCAGCATTTTACAGCAATGCCAAACAATTTGCTTTGATTAGGAAATCTGGTTCTTGTCCTAATAGAATGAACTTGCATTGTACTTTTAATGTAGTTCAGATTCTAAATCTTGAACAAACATGAAAATACTCTTCTGAGTTTCTAATTTAAAATACAAAAGCTCCAATTACACACCAGTGAAATTATAATTTATATGCACAAAGAATTAATCTCACATCTTTCTCTGGCTTTGATGATCATTTTTCACTTTGGAGTTTGGAAAATAAATATATCTTCTTGTAGACAGTTTCTTAGAGGACAAAAGAAGTTGGATATGAGGATATTGTGTTTTCTCCCTTGCGATCAGCTGTCTGTTGTTAGCTCTTAGTGCTTAGAGCATTATCCAGCTGGATTCCAGACATAATGATGTGTTGCCTTCTACACCATGGAAAGTTACAGAGCTCAGCTGCAGGCCAAACTCAGTTGAAAGTTTGTCCAAATGACACAAAATTCTCTTTTGCACAGAATAACAGTAACTGAAAATTATGACTGTCATCTGGGTCTTAAAGCTGGTGGCCCCCAAGCTGAATTGCCCAGAGACCACAATATAGAAAGGGGACCTTATGAGTTATACTTTGACTTTCTCTCAGGCTCAAAGGATCCAATGTGTGGTAGCATTAGAGTACTCAGGTGATAATTTATACCATTTTCTCTGTCTCTAAGTACATTGAAAGAAGGAGGTAAGATAGATGCTCTTCAAGAACCCCGTCAGCTTCAAAGCCTGAAACTCATGGAACCATGAAATGTCATTTTTAATTTAAGGAGACTTGACTATGTTTTTGCTAGTATGGTCAGAAATTTTTTTTTTTTTCCCTAAATCATGATTCTAATTTGCTTAAATCCTGATGTTTTGCAGAATGTAATTGGGCCTTTGTTTTTGCTCAGAGTCTTAGCATAGTTTTTCACTTGCTGATAATAAAAAGAGAGAGAGAGGAAGGGGGGGGGGAGAGAAAGAGACCATTCTAGGCAAGACAGGCAGTTATCTGTTTTCTCTTTCAGAAAGAGTGATAATATTTGAAAATGCCAACTCACAATTTCACCTAGGGATTATAGGTTTGAACATGAGAATTTTCTGTGCTGAGTTATGTTTTTATATTCATTTACCGATCCAGCCATTCATCCATTGGCATTTTTATTAAGCCTGCCCAGGTCACAGTGCTGAAGTCTGAGGATAAGATTGTGAATAGAACATGGTTCTTGTTTTAGGGAATGCTGTCTAGTGGATGAGATAATCACACAGTGGTATGACAAATACTGTAAAAGAGGAATGAACACAATGCTTTGAGAGCACAGAGGGAGACAAATTTACTTCCTTGTGGGAGAATCAGGGAAGACTTCCTGGAGAGAGTGATATTTTCAAGGAGAGGTAATGGCAAGTACAAAGGCACAGAGGCAAGAAAGAGCCCATTCAATCATGAGGAACAAGCAATTTGGCATGATGGGAAAAAAGTGTAGACTTAAAGGTGATGCTAGAAGATAAAACTCAAAAGGAACGCAGGGGCCAGATTGTGATGGGCTGTGAATGTCTTGCTAAAGATTCACGCAAAGATACTGATGACTCAAAGTGTAAGTGGATTTCTGTTTCCTCTTAATGTGTTTATTAAAGAATTTACAGTAAAACTTTTCTAGGAAAAATATTGCACAGTTAATTGGAAGGGATTGTGCTATCTTTTTAAGTAATTTCTTGGCATATCTAAAGGCTCTTATGCATTTGGATAGGAGCAAGAGTAGAAACGGTTGAGGAACCCTGTCTGTGACACAGCTTGCATGCCCCTCTTTTGCACAGGCCTCTCTGGGTTTCAGTCATTATGTTCTTCAAGGGACAATCCCCAGATCATCTGCTTTGCATCCTGCCTGCACATTAATAATCACAACAACAAACTAAATATACAAAACAACAATGCAAAGAAACAAAAAGCCCATCACATAGAATAAACAAATCATCATCATTTGTAGTTCATTCTAAACTTGGTGAGCTGGTAGATAGGTTCTGTCTTTTGTTTTCAGCAATTTTAATGGTTTCTAGAACTTCTCCAGCATTTAACTCTCTCTCTCCAGTGCAGCACTATATCAAGGAAGACATATAAATGGCAGTTTCTTTTATTTTTATTTTGAAATTCATTAGTAGTATTTTTAAATTCGCTTGGTAGGAGTTCAACACTTATTTCTTTAGTTTTTGTTGCTTGTGTGATTCTGAATCAACAATGACTTTTTGAAGTGAATGAAACAGTTTAGCAAACAAATCAGTTGAGAAACAAGACATTTATTGTTTCCTGTTCTTTTTTGAATTTTATTTTTAATCACACAGGCTCATGCCCTAGAAAGTGATGTCAAGAGTGATCTCCTAGAACTTGCTTGCATGTGTAAGACTGTAGTTTGCTGCAGGGTCACTCCACTCCAGAAAGCCCAAGTGGTAGAGCTGGTGAAGAAGTACAGAAATGCTGTTACTTTGGCCATTGGTGATGGAGCCAATGATGTCAGCATGATTAAAAGTAAGAGGATATTTGCTCAATGGGGTATGCTGCATACATGGGGTCCTCAATTTCAGCGTTTGGCAATATATAATCACTAGATTGCATTAAAATTTAATTTTGCCAGTGATTCTAAAATGAATGATACCTCTGGGTCCAATGCTACCACCATTATTAGCATTCATAACAAAATTTCTTTGTCTTTAAATAAACCATTTGTGTATTTTTAGGCTAGAAAAGGACGTCATTCACCTTATACTATTTGAGGAAGTAAGTAGGTACAGTGTAGAGGAAAGAACACCAGGCCCACATTTGTAATATGTGACTTTAACCCCATCTTTGCCACTTAAAATTCTAAAAACTTCTGTAAGTCACTGAACTTTTCTGAGCCTGGCTTCCTCTTTTGTAAAACTAAGATAAATACCTATCATAAGCGTTTCATGAGATAATATATGTGAAAATTCGTAATTGCAATGGCTACAAGTTTTCCATAAATAAAAGAGGAATGACAAGTTTCCGAAAGAGATCGTGGCTTTGTTTTGGGAATGACAGTGTTCCTCTTTCCTTTGTAGGTGCTCACATTGGTGTTGGCATCAGCGGTCAGGAAGGATTGCAAGCAGTCTTAGCCAGCGACTATTCATTTGCACAGTTTAGATATCTCCAAAGGCTTCTCCTTGTTCACGGAAGGTGGTCTTATTTCCGAATGTGCAAATTCTTATGCTATTTCTTCTATAAGAATTTTGCATTTACACTTGTGCATTTCTGGTTTGGTTTCTTCTGTGCTTTCTCAGCCCAGGTTGGTAAAAAGCATTTTTTTTTTCATATGATATTAGAAATGACTCTTCTTCATAGCTCTTTACTAATAATAATAAATTGAGAGTTTTTAATGACTGATTCAAGTGACAGTATTACAATTATGTAATTGATAGTTGACTTGAGCTTTGCACCCAAGAAGAATATGTATCTAGCTGGAATTTTATTTATTTATTTTCTTATTTAGATAGTCAACCAGGGAGTACTCCTTCCGTGCATACTTTAGTGTTTGTTGAAATGTTTTTGGTATGATGACAGGTAAGCTTGTAGAGTTTTAATTTAGAACAGAAGTCTGCGAATCACTAATAAGAAATTTTGAGGTATCTTTACTGGGAAGATGGTTTCTTATCTAACACACTAAATGTATCTGGGCTGAGGGTAAATGTGTTTTATATTAGGGAGAAGTAGTTGGTAGTCTGACACCAAAGCTGTTTAGACAGCAATTCATCAGCTAAAAGTTGATCTATAGATAATACTAGTAGGAAGAAAGAAAAATTAGCAAATTTATAAATTAGGATTCTGTTTTTATCACTTCTTATACATTTTAAAGGATAGTTATTTAGCCACACATCTTCAATATCAGAAAAGTTTTGACCCAATGAATCAACTGTAAAATGTAATGTCTATATCATCTAAATATACTTGTAAATTTTAAAAAAGTTTTACCAAAAACTTAAATGTAGATATGGCATTGACATTTTGAATAACACAAGAAAAAGATTGTCCTTGAGAATGAAATGGTAACCATAACTCTCAGAGATTTATCCAGTTGTTCTTCCCTTCTTTGGGTTTTATCAATGACACTGGATTCAACGATATGCATGAAGGTGATTTTTAAAAAAATCATTTTATTCCAAAAAGACTGAATATAAATGAAATCTTGGCATCTTCTGTTCTCTTACATGTACTGAGGGAGATTAGTGAATTCCTTTTTACAATGAAAATACGTTTTCAATATTTTTCCCTTTTTCTGGGAAGTTGAGATTTCTTAAAGTGAGGCACATCTGTTCCCATTCCTAATTTTCTGTTTTTAGGATAACATGCCCCAAACTAAGAGTAGATTATGTTGATATTTTTGCCTTTTTTTTTTGTTAATCTCTTGACAGTTGAAGTAAAGCAGAGTCTTGATTTTAGCTACTCAGAATTAGAACTTATCTTAGTGCTACTTCAGAGTAGGCATGGGGCTGGAGATATTTACATGCTCATAATTCCTCCTTTGTCCAACAAAGACAAGCATGGGAATGTGGCCTGTGGCTTCCTAGTCTGTTGATTTTCCTTCCACATGAGAACAAAGCAAGACCATCTGCTAACGGGTGTTTCTAAGAGATCTAGTTTTCATATTCCAAAGGCTTAAGGCTGAAGAATCTCAAGACTATGAAGGGACAAACCCCATTTAAACCTCTTAGAACACAGAAGAGTAGTCAATGATTTGTATGTGCAGACGCACTAAGCTTGAATAGGCAACTGTTCCTCTAAGTTGTCTATTAAAACTGTGAAGTCGAAACTAATGTTCAGTGACTTCTAACTTCTACATTTAGGTTATTTTCTGGGTTCTGATAAAATTGGTCAGAGCCAGATGTTAAGCAACTAGAATTTTTATTCTTTCATCGGTATTTGCATTTTAAAAGAGCAAGGGAGAATAATAATTGCCCCAAAGACATGAGCAGCTTGATGGTTGAACCCAGCCGTAAGGCACACCACCTGTCTGTGATTAGGTTTCTGAAATGTTTGATTTAACAAACATGTTTCTTTTCTGTGTCCCTTTCTTTCCCTTTTGTTGTTTTACACTGAAAGCTCTAGTTAATTGCACAATCTTCATTTTGAATCCATTGTTAGTCCCCGTTGACCATCTGTGTTCTTTCCTAAGCCGGTGAATTGGGCTGGACCAGTGGTTCTCAAGCTTTAGCGTGCATGGGAACCACATGGAGGACTGGTTAAAGCACTGCCCGCTGGGCTCTAGACCCTAGAACTGTACTTTGAGAACCACTGGGCTAGAAAACCTAGAAGAATATCCCAAGTTCTGCTTCCTTGAACACAGACCAGAGTAAAGTCCAATCTGCTGACTTTTTGTTTTGTCAACAACATTAGACCCTATTCACCTTTTCAAAAGCAGAGGGGCCAGTTAAGCAAACAGCTGATCTCCCCCAGTTGAATTTTTCCAGAGGATTTAAAATCCTTTCAGCCCTCCTGCCAGGTCACTGTTGCTGAAGCATATTTTACCTGCAGTAAGACAGGGCAAGGTGGACAAAAGATGTCTGTTCAGGGTACAGGATTTCTTTCCCCAGGTTAGCCAGTCTATTATGAACTCACCTAGCTTAACCATTAGCTCCTTGAGGAAAAGAAGTACATCTAACTCATCAATACATCTGTAATAAAATCTTGAATGTTACCTGCCATATAGAAGGCCTTCTAGTCATTTCATGTTGTTGGGTGTTTCTATAGCCCTTTCCCATGCTTGAGGCAGTTGCAGCAAAGAGAGCCATTCCGACATGCCTACAGTCACTCACATAGTTGCCACTTACTCTACCCACCCCAGGGGCCATCCCTGCAGGCTCTGGATCTGGTCTGTGTAAATGTGTGCAGCCTGACCATCAATGTGGCAAAGGGGCTCAGGGTCTTAAGATCTAAATGTGGTTATGGAACTGATTTCAGAATGTAGAATGCTGTTTTTCTCAGTTGTGTTAATATTAATATAATACAATAGTTAATTGGGCTACGGATGATACATTTCTTAGTTATTTATACATCCTTTCATTCTAGGAAAGACATAGAGTGGATTTTCCAGGTGTTTTGGCTGGTTCTTGGCTGATTTAAATAGGGCAGGATATATTTTTTTAGGCAGAGGAGGAATCACCGTAGAAAAATAATTCGGCCTCTGAATAGGAGTCCTGGACTGCTATCTACTTTGCCGTAATCTGTATGATGACCTTATCAAACGGAGACCTAAGCTTATACTGGAAAGGATACTTTGGTCCCACTATTTAAGGATTTCACTCATTTAATAAATATTCACTAAGCCTTTGCTATGTGTCAGGCCGTGGTGGCTCCCGGACCTTATGTCCTGAGTATGTTAAAAAGTGTGCTCTTGATGGGCATGGCGAAGTGTGATCTCACAAATTTTAGTACCTATTCATGTTGTGGAAGGCTTAAGGTTTTATTTCCATACTTGTCAGAGAAATAGATGGGCTTTCTAGGAGAGTGACAAGTAGCAATTACTTATCACCTGTTGGAGAGGACAGCCAGTCAGTGACAGTACCCATGTAGTGGCATCAATGTTGTGGGGTCAGCTTCTTTGTAGAATCATGATATTGTTGACACTAACAAGTAGGGATACAAACAAGTCATAATTATAGCTAACATTTAAATAGTACTTACTATGCTTCAGGCATTGTCTAAATGTTTTACCTGTATTAGCTCAATAGTTACAATAACCATATGAAGTAGGTTTTACAATCATGGTCTATATTAGCTTAATTATGGTAGAAAACACATAACATAAAATTTACCAACTTAACGATTTTTAAGTGTAGAGTTCGGTAGTGCTAAGTAGGTACACATTGTTGTGCAACAGATCTCTAAAATTTTTTCATTCTGCAAAGCTGAAACTTTATGTCCACTGAATAACAATTCTCCATTTCTCCTAGTACCTGGCAACCACCATTCGACTTTCTTTTTCTATGAGTTTTACTACTTTAATTACCTCATATAAATGGAATCATATAGCATTTGTCTTTTTGTGACATGCTTTTGTCATTAGCATTTAGCATAATGTCCTCAAGATTCATCCATGTTGTAGCATGTGGCAGTATTTTTCTTCTTTTTAAGGCTGAATTGCGTTACATTGCATGTATGTACTACATTTTGTTTATCCATGTATGCATCTATGGACATTTGGGTTGTTTTCACCTCTTAGTCTGTATCAGTTCTTTGTTCAATATTTTCTAAATAATATTTGGGAGTTCTACTGTCCAGTAAATTCTATTTCTTCCCACTCTCACCTCCCCATCTTATCTCTTCAGGCTTAAAAATTTACAATTCACATTAGTCTGTGAATTGTAGGCTCTGTCTGAATGTAAAGAAACACTACTATACTTGACTTCAGGATGCATATATATATATGTATTCTCACATCTGACATCTCTAAAACTTGGCTATGTCTTTACAGTCAAAAGTATATTACAATAGCCTTTGATCTGGATTGAAGTCAGGTTTTCCAGAGAGCATTTGTGTGACTTCTTCCAGTTCCCTGTGGGCACTGCTGCCAGCCTGAGATCTTTCTCTTTCCATATATTTTTTGAATTCAGATTGCAGATTCTAGTGATTAGCAGCTTGAGGTCCATGTTTTCAAGAGAGATTCTGTCTCTCCCTTTAGTTAGTGCAAAGCTGACACAGGCTAGTTTCCTTGCAGTCCCTTTCTGCATTAAGATTTCTCTTTTACACTGAGGTTGTAGCTCTTTGTTGCCCTACCTTTATGGAAATGTCAGATTCCCCATTTGGTCGAATTTTGGCATTGATAATGGTATTTCTAACAATCAATCGTGCTTTAGAGTCAGTGAGATTTGGTATTATTACCCAAACTCATTTGGCATGGAATGCTGCTTTTTCTTTTGTGTGTGTGTGTTTTTGTTTTTGTTTTTGAGACAGAGTCTCACTCTGTCGCCCAGGCTGGAGTGCAGTGGTGTGATCTCGGCTCACTGCAAGCTCTGCCTCCCGGGTTCAAGCCATTCTCCTGCCTCAGCCTCCGGAGTAGCTGGGACTACAGGCGCCCGCCACCACACCCAGCTAATTTTTTTTTTTTTTTTTTTTAGTAGAGACGAGGTTTCACTGTGTTAGCCAGGATGGTCTGGATCTCATGACTTTGTAATCTGCCCGTCTTGGTCTCCCAAAGTGCTGTGATTACAAGCGTGAGCCACCGTGCCTGGCTGGAATGCTGCTTTTTATAAGCAACACATATAATGTCCTGTAGAACAGGTGCCATATGGAACTCACTTTGGGAAATTCTGGAATAGATGCTTCTATAGCAACAATTTCAAAACTTGACATTGCCTTGCTATTTATCCCAATTCTAGTGTTTTGAAAACAATAAGACGTACAAAGAGCAAAATGATGCCAAGAATATTGTCCCCATAGGAACAGGCTATTTATGTTTCTCCTTTTACAAAACCTTCCACTTTAATAATTAACTCTAGTCCAAGGGACAAAATACCCCTGTTTTATATACCAAAGTAAGGGTTTACATTTAAAATTCTGCAAAGTCTTTTCCATTATTCTCAAAGTATTTTTTCATATTATAAAAATATTTATATGTGAATATATCTCAACTTTTATGCTACTAAAATCATATTCTTTTACAGCTTTCTTATTAAAAACACAACTTGTCACACTTTGAGAAAGTTTTCTTGATTTACATTCTTCAAACATGTTGTTTTTCTTAATGACATTCTGAAACACAGATTATAAATTATTTGACTATTCTGAGTCTCTAGACATTTAAGATTTTTTTTTTTTTTGTGGACGAGTCTTGCTTTGTTGCCAACCTGGAGTGCAGTGGTGCGATCTTGGCTCACTGCAACCTCTGCCTCCTGGGTTCAAGCGATTCTCCTGCCTCAGCCTCCTGAGTAGCTGGGACTACAGGCACGTGCCATCACACCCAACTAACTTTTGTATTTTTTAAGTAGAGACAGAGTTTCACCATGTGGGCCAGGATAGTCTCAATCTTCTGACCTTGTGATCCACCCGTCTCGGCCCCTCAAAATGCTGGGATTACAGGCGTGAGCTACTGTGCCTGGCCCAAGATGTTGTTTTTAATTTAATAATTTCTGTCTTCCTCATCTGTGAGTCACATGACATTGTCAACTTGCTAATAGAAAGTCTTGGTTGCTATAAAGACAAAATAATGAAAAGGACAAACTCTTGCTCACCTAGAACTGGTTTTCTCATTGGGAAATAAAGAAGTGCATAAATAAGTCTAATAGAAATATTGTATTTAGTTGGGTGCAGTGGCTCACGCCTGCAATCCTAGCACTTTGGGAGGCCCAGGTGGGCAGATCACTTGAGGTCAGGAGTTTGAGACCAGCCTAGCCAACATAGTGAAACTTCGTCTCTACCAAAAATACAAAAAATAGCCGAACATTGTGAAGCATGCCTGTAATCCCAGCTACTTAGGAGGCTGAGGCAGGAGAATCACTTGAACCTGGGAGGTGGAGGTTGCAGTGAGCCAAGATCACACCACTGCACTCCAGTCTGGGTGATGGAGCAAGACTCCATCTCAAAAAAACAAAAAACGAAAACAGAAAAAACAAAACAAAACAAAACAAAAAACAACTTGTATTTAAAGGTAATATGAGAGCATGGGGAAAGGAGAAATGTGTAAGGATCTAGGATGACTTAGGAGGATCTGGGATGACTTAAGCGCAATTAGTCTGCAAGCAAGTGTGTGAATATTTTAAAAATTAAGTGGAGATCTGAAGGCCTGAAATTCTAGCTCCCTTCAGGGATTTGGGGCCTGATTTGCAGAAGGGTGTGAGACAATGGAGTAAAAGGAGGACATCCCTCCCCTCATACACTTTCCCACTGACCTGTAATTAGCTAAAATATTCTAATTTCTAAAATTGTATTTAACACCAACTCATTCAGAAATACCTTTCAAAAACTGCATGGCATTGAAGGGGGAGCTTACTTAGCAGTGTTGTCTACAGCAAGAAGCCTGTTCTAGAGCAGGTGTTCTACCACTATAAAGATGGAAACTGCGGTGTTCGCCAGCCTCACCCCACATGGGAGTGCCCTGGCATGTTAGCGGTCCTGAAGACTGGCTGTGCAGGTGACTTGGATTTGGAATTGGGATGGGCAGGGATCACTGTCTCTTTTCCATTCCCTGTTTTTCCCTGGAAGGGCCTGATTAGCAACAGGTTTAACTGAAAAATATTTTGGCTTTTTTTAGTCCTGTTTTTCTAAGGACAATATGCTGTAAATGAGGCAAGTGAAAAGAAAACAACATATTTGTAAGAACATTAGTCTACAGAGAATGAGAATTTTTGAATGGGGGACAATTTCACCATCATACTCTCTCACTCCCCGTTAAGATCACCCAACATGTGGCTTTGGCCTCCAGCACCATGTGGCGGGTGATGAGGCTTTCTTAGCCCTTAAAGCCCCTTAGATAGCCATGTACTTCCAGTCTTTTAAAGAAAGTCAGCTGTCTGAGGTCTTCCCACTCCCTGCCACCCCTCTCCTAAACTGCTTTAACAGAATTGAAAGCTCCATAGTGAAATGGAGCTAGTAGTAATAACAACTCCAAGGCCTGGCAGAGTTGGTAATAGCTGGCATCTCTTTAGAGGCCATTCCCAGGTAGGCCCAATCTTCTGTCACTTTCTCTGTCCAGTCCCAACAGCAGTGAGAGTTGCACACATATTCTCCAATGCAGAACCTATGGTCTGAATGCTTGTTCATTTACCAACAATAAACTGGGTGCCAGTTTAGGACCAGGTCCACTGATGCCCCCCGCAAGGAACAACAGAGTGAATCAAAGGGTTGCTGTTCCTGCCCTCAAGGAACCTACAGTCTGGGAAAGATTTTATTTTCATAAATGCGAAACAAATGTTGAATAACCCCATAATCTCCTTTCTCTTATTTCTCTACCAAAAGTTTCTTCTGGAATAAATTTACTATGGATAAGCCATGTCTTGGGGCCAACCCTGTCAAATCCCAGCATCATTCATAAGCACCTAAATATTCTTCCCTGTATCTCTCAGCAGATTGTTTGGAAGTAATCCTTTATTCAGCTGAAAACATCTGACCAAATGTAAACAGATTGTGTTTTTTAAGACACAATGTTGACTTTCTAAAACACCAGTTTAATTATTTAATGAAGTGACATGTGCTATTTCTTTACTACATCAGTCTGTCTTTGGTGCCTGGTGGATTTTATCCAGGCAATTATTCTCTGATGAGAGCTCCAGTAGATTCCAGCCAGTGCCCCATCCTGGTAGGTGGGCTGGGGCAGATGTGTAGGCAAATCCAGCTGTGGTGTGCAAGGCTTCAAGAGAGCGGATGGGTGGGAGCATCACTGCCTGTGGGATGGTGGCACTTAGGACATCTGTGATGGATGGTCATGTGATGTAGGCTGGGTTGTAGTAGGTTTATGGACTTTCCTCTGGTTAACTTCAGTACGCTGCTTATGTTGTGATTGGCTTGGGATGTACAGTGAAAAGAACCCGCAGACCAGACTCCCTTTTGTTTCCTATATTGGGTGGAATTTCCTGGGAGAAGAAGTGGGAACAAAGAACAAAAAGTATGTATCTTGTTGAAACCTAGAATCTTTACTCTGGCAGAGAATTTCAGAGATACTGAGTCCAGTCCCTCGTTTTACAGAGGAGGAGCCCGATCCCCCCAGAAGCTGAGGATCAGCAGTAGGCAAGGCTAGGACCGGAACCAAGTCTTCTGGCTCGCACTTCAGTGCTCTGCCTACTCTACCTGATGATAAGTGACCTCTTGGGTTGTCATAAATTTGGAAAAGCTAATGGCTATATCCTTTTTTTTTTTTTTTAAAAACTGTCTTCCCTAAACCCCTAATCAGCAAATGTTTCCTTTATTTGGAATCTAAAGGAGAAACGTCCAGAAACACTCAGTTCGATATGACTATGTGGAGGAAATGAGCCCTCTATTGAAAGAGACTTCATGTCTTGTGCGGAGTGTCAGCTTAGCGCTGTGGGAGGGGCGGGCCTGTCCCTAGGCAAACTGTTTTGTAGAATCATCTGGAAGCTTGAGGACACCTTCTGCTGGCAAATGCTCCAACTCAACTGCCACTGAGAAACAAATTAAATTAAATTTGTTCTAATGAGATTTCCAGCCAGATTTCTGGACCAGAGACATTTGGATAAAGGAGACTAAGTCTCTAAACTGAATCATGGGTGCCTTTTAAGGACATGCCTTATCCCAATCTATTATTGAAACCCATATGAGTTTTGTGGAGTTCACTGTGGGTTTGGAGTCACTATTTATACCTGTAACTTATTTTAAAAGCACCCTATGCCCTCAGGACTTTTCATAAAGAGGAACTGTCCCCCACCAAGGATACAGCTAAATTAAAAAAAAAATTGGTTGAGGTCCTATTTAGAAAATTCATGCTCAAAACTATGCAACTACTGGTACTGTGTACTTGTGAGATGATATTATCTGATAACAATTTATCATTGTCAGTGAGATACAGGGCTGTGTATGGTTTTTTTTTTTCTTCAATTCTACTGTGATATGGAAGCAATTATCTTGTCAAGGCTGGAAAAACTTTAGTTCTGTCAAACAGTATAATAAAACAACAAAAAGTTTGGAAAGTGACATGAAAGAGTGCGACTAATCTTAAGGCTTTGATGACTTCATGGATTTGGTTACCTGTGAGCCCATCTCCACCTGGCATGGCAGCTCTGCTCCCCCTCACCTTCCAGATGTGCTCTGGGGAAAGTCCAGAACTGGACGAGTGTTCAGGCCTGGGTCACTCCTCCTGGATGCCGCGAGCTGGTTTTTACTAATTACACAAATCAATCACAGATGTGCTGAGGCTAAGCGCCTCATATTTATTCCACAGTGTGTTTTCTTTAAATGACAAATGCTTTTTAAGGCCCCCAAAAGGTCATTAGATAGGTTTCCTCTGCAACACATAGGAAAAGGGGGATACATATCTCCAAAGAGGTAGTAAGTTCATCTTGTTATTTGAACAAGGAGCTCGGCCAGTGGTCGAGCAGAAAGAGCAGAAAGCCTTTTGTAGCTGTTTAAGAACTTTATTAAGGTTTATTTAAATGTGTCATTCTATAAATCACAGGTTTTGTGTTCTCCAAGCTGTTTTTAGATTGTAATTTGTAGCTGGAGTATTTTTAACTTTATAAAATGGTTGATAAGGCTGATAAATTGCTCCCATAAAGAAGGGAGCAAGGAGAAGCTTTCCTTAAATAGAAAAACAGTGAAGTTGGAAAAATGAACTCTCCTCCCTCTTTTTTTTTCTGATCTGTGAAGAGACACTTATAGGATTTTAAACAGACCTGTGACATCTTGTAGTAGCATGGCTTTTCTCTCTTGTTCAGAATATTGGAGATAGGGAACAAATATTTCGGAGGCAGAGGTGGCGTGGCTTCCCCTGTGAGTACAGGTGCCCTAGGGAAAAGAGTTTTTTGTGGGACTCCTTTCATAGAAACAATCTGAGTCACCCAAAATCAGAGTGTCAGCCTAGAAATCTGAAAAGAATCCTCACCCCTCAACCCCCACCCTCCCCTCTCTTCAGGGCATCTGGTCAACCTGTGTTGGGTGGGTTTGGTAGGAAGAAGAGGTGGTAAAATGCCTGAGCATGCTTGGAAGGGGAGAAACAGGGAGGTTGATCGGGGCTCATGTGCCCCTCTCAGCTAGTCCTAGTCACCAGAAGGGGGACTTAAAATTTTTCCAAGGGGATTTAAGGACCGCAAGAAGAAGGGGGGCATTTACTAGAATAGCTATTTGAGTAGCTGCAGATCTCTTGCAAGGATTCTTGAACAGAAACCTGTTGTAGAAGAAACATTGCTTGACCGGGAGCAGTGGTTTATGCTTGTAATCCCAGCACTTTGGGAGGCCGAGGCAGGTGGATCACCTGAGGTCAGGAGTTCAAGACCAGCCTGGCCACATGGTGAAACCCCGTCTCTACTAAAAATACAAAAATTAGCCAGGCATGGTGGCAGGCACCTGTCATCCCAGCTACTTGGGAGGCTGAGGCAGGAGAATTGCTTGAACCCGGGGGGTGGAGGTTGCAGTGAGC
>NW_012105331.1:1759740-1797555 GCF_000951045.1 Mandrillus leucophaeus
AAAAAAAAAAAAAAAAAATATATATATATATATATATTGCTTGTAGCCTTAATTTCTGTGAAAGACCCTGAAGTCTAAACTGTGCTAAGACAATGCCCATAACTGGCAAATTTGGTTTCTAAGGTAAAGGACTCAGGTTAACACATTTTGGTAGATCCTGAGATAAAAACCATAATTAGAGTGAACAGTGATTGATATAATTAAGTATTCATGAAGAAAGTAATTGTACCAAGGTACTAATTTTTCTTTAAATCTTGTTCTGATGTTATACTGATCTCATGGCTACCATAGTTTATTATAGAAATAAATATCTATGGTTAATTGTCTCAATAAAGAATTCTATTTTTGTAAAAAACATAATTAGCATGAAAATTTACCTTTTTATTTACTCATTAAACACATCGCTTGAAGCTTGGATCCTTGCATGCTGCCCCTGTCCTCCCTCCTTTCTTCCTTCCATCATATGGTGCTCACTTATTGAGCACTGTCTTTCAGGTGCTGTAGGGGCATTTACCTCATTGCATCGAATACTCACAGCCTCCCTATAATCCTAATTATATAGCTGAGGAAACCAAGACTCAAAGAGATTCAGTATCCTACTCAAGTCCACACAGCTGTCTGCTGACTCCTTTACCCTTAAGACACCAGCTTCCTTTTATTGAGCAGGTGCTGAGTTTGGTTCTTGGCCCCCATAGGTCAGTTAGATTACCCGCTCTCAAGTAGCTCGCAGTCTCGTGAGACGGGGCTGGGAACCAGCATATAAATAATTGTAAGTCAGTAGTTAAGAAGCAGTGAGGTATGGGGGCATCATGGAACTACCGATGAGTGGTCTGCAAGCCACTCACGGAGGTAGGGAGTGGCCAGGGCTCAGAAAGTCTTCCTGGAAGACCTCCTCACCCCCCCATCCCATGCTGACCCTTCCAGGATCAAACATATTGAAGCAGATAAGAAGTAAGAGGATGGGCATCCCAGCAGAGGGGACAACAGGAGGAAAGTTCCAGAAGTGAAGCATAGCTTGGGCAGGAACACAAGCCGTCAGGTATTTGGGGAGTGATTTGATATGGTGTGTTGGAGAGAGGGAGAAATCTCAGATTTCTGATTTGGATGCTGGGGTGGATGTGATGGTATCAGATACTGGTATAGGAAACCCAGGAGGGGCAACTGGTTAAGGTAGTATGAGGATGAGCTCTCGTCTTGATATATTGAGTTTGAATCTATGGTGCATCTGTTGGAAAATGCCTAGTAAAAAGTTAAATATGTAGCATTTACTAAAAAGTTGTAAAATAATTAATTCAACAAGTATTTATAGAGCACCTATAGTCAACAAATATTTGTAGAGTATCTACCAATGGCTAGATCCTGCTCTGGGCATTAAAATTGTAGTTGTGAGTAAATTTCTGTTTTCATGGAGATTATATTCTAGTGGGATGAAGACAGATAATAAAGAAATCAGTAAGATAATATCAGAATTGTTAAGAAAGAACTTGGTAATGTAAAAGGTCTCATTGAGAGGGTGAGGTGACACTGGAACTGTGACCCAAGTGTTCAGAGGAAACTTCCATATGAATACCTTGGGATTAAAGTGTTCCAGGCAGAGGGCACAGCCAATGCAAATGTCCTGAGGCAGGAATGAGCCGATTAAGTTGGAGAAAGCCCATCAGCGAAGCCTCAGCTAGGTGAGGGAGGGTGAGAACGTTGGGAGGTGAAGTTGAAGAGGCTGGCAGGCAGGGGACCAGGAAGGGCTCTTAGGACATGATGAATAGGGAGTCTGGATTCATTCCAAGTAAAATGGAAAGCCGTTAGAGGGTTTTAAGCCAGGTCAATGCTAATGTTGTTATTTTAAATCAGTGGTCCCCAGTCTTTTTGGTACCAGGGGATGGTTTCATGGAAGACAATTTTCCACAGACGGGGGATGGTTTTGGGATGAGACTGTTCCACCTCAGATCATCAGGCATAGAACTGGCATGCACAGTTCACAATAGGGTTCGTGCTCCTATGAGAATCTTATGCAGCTGCTCATCTGATAGGAGGTGGAGCTCAGGCTGGCTTGCCTGCCGCTCACCTGTTGTGCCACAGGTGGTGACAGGCTACGGACTGTTATAGGCTGTTGGGGAGCCCTGTTTTAAATGCCAAAAAACAGCATATAAAATTGTGTTTATTGTATGCTCTCAATTATGTTAGACAAGGTGAGGGAAAAAGCCTTCAAGAAAACTTATTTTTTTTTTTGGAGACAGGGTTTCACTTCTGTCACCCAGGCTAGAGTGCAGTGGTGTGATCTTGGCTCACTGCAGCCTCTGCCTCCCACATTCAAGTGATTCTCCTGCCTCAGCCTCCCTAGTAGCCAGGACCACAGGTGCACACCACCACGACTAGCCAATTTTTTGTATTTTTGGTAGAGAGGTTTTCACCATGTTGCCAAGGCTGGTCTTGAACTCCTGAGCTCAAGTGATCCACTAGCCTCGACCCCCCAAAGTGTTGAGATTACAGGTATGAGCCACCATGCCAGGCCAAGGAAACTTTCCAAATGACACCACTGATTGAGAGAGGTGGTTTCATGCAGTGGTCAATGTTGTGGGCACTAAAGTTCATAGGCTTGGAGTTGGCTCTGACACTTGCTTGGCTGACAGTTCTCAAACTTTGTGATCTCAGGACCCCACTATCAATATTTATCATCTTAGGAATGAAAATGAAGAAAAAAATCTAAACACTTTTATTAATTTGTTAAAAAATGGTGAACCCATGACACGTTTACAAAAGTAACATATTTTTAAGAAAAATGCTTATATTTTCTGAAACAAAAACAAGTTAATGGGAAGAATGCCATTGTTTCACACTTTTGTAAAACTAGTTAACATAATAGAAAACACCTGGGTTCTCATATCACCTGCATTCAGCCAGCTGTGATGTCACATATCATATACACTCATGAGAGAATGGGGTGAAAGGGTAAATACATAACTTTTTGTATTATTCTGAAAATAGTTTTGACATAATGGATCCCCTAAAAGGTTCTGAACTACACTTGGAAAACCTTTTTTTCCCCTTTGGGTTTTTAAAAATGTAATTAAAAAATTGTGGGTACATAGTAGGTGTATGTATTTATTAGGTACATGAGATATTTTGATACAGGCATGCAATGTGAAATAAGCACATCCTGGAGAAAACCTTTGCATTTAAGGTATGACATTGAGCCATCTCCTAACCTTGATAGCCCTCAGTTTTCCCATTTATAAACTGAGAACTGTTAACAGTACCTACCTCATGGGATTGTTAAAATTTAATGAGACGCTATATGTAAAGCACTTAAAATGGCACAGAGTAGATGTTTAGTAAATATCAGCTATTTTTTTTCTTTTTGTTATTGTGACACTGATTTCTGAGAATTTGCAGAAACTCATTGAAACCTTATTCTGATTTTTCCTTCCTGTCCTCTCTTGCTCCAGTTGTGAAATGAGGCTTCAAATCTGGGTGCCAGTTGACAAATGCTGATAGTTGTCGAATAAGTGTAGCTTGTAATGCGAGCCTGTTTGTGATGATGAGGGCACACTATGCCAGACTCAGCTGTCCACAGTTGAGTATGCCATAATTTCTCAGATTCTTTCTCTCTTCTTAATAGCTGAAACTGTCAGATGCCATCATCAACGGGTTGAAGATTTGTGTTGGCTGCTCTGATTTAAAAAAAAAAAAAAAAGAAAGTGAGTGTAATTCCCAATCTTGGTGTCACATTGGAATTACCTGGGAAAAATGTAAAATGACCAAAACTTAGATCCTTCTCCCAGAGATACTGATTTAACTGGCCTGGGGTGTGGCCTGGGCATCAGGATTTTTGGTATCTTCCTACTTTCTGAAGTCTCACTGGGCTATAACTATAAAATAAGGTCACATGTTTAATTTTTAATTTTTTTATTATTTGCAAAGTTTAACAAATATATTAAAAAGTATGTAAATATCAGCTTAAATTGTTATGAAATGAGCACCCATGTACCATGATCCACTGCGATAAATATAACATTTCCAAACACTCAAGAGCTCCCCGGTTTTTCCTTGAGACCTCTTTTCCAATCCTCTAGAGGTGACCATTACCCTGCCATCTTATAGTCACGTTTCTTCTGTTTTATAATTTTACTATGTGATTAGGAGTTCCAGAACAACATAGGAGTAGATTTTCATACTTTCGCACTGTATTTAAATGCAATTATGCCTTTGTATCTGGCTTCTTTTGCTCAATATTATGTGTAGTTTTTATTCATTTATGATTTTGGATATAGTTATAATTCTTTGCTTTTCATTATTCTACAGTATTCTGTTGTATCGATAGGTGATAATATCTTTATCCCATACTTGATGTTTGGGGACTATTACGACCAGTAGCTGCTATGAGTATTTTTATGTGTATCCTGCTGCACCAAGATAGACATTTGTGAACATATGTATCTAGAAGTAGGGTTGGACACATTCACTCATCAGAAGGGAGATACAGAGGCTGAGCTGCAGTTTTGGTAGACTCTTGAGGATAGATAGGAATTGGATACTGGGACCCTGTCACAACTGCTGCTCTGGGCTGGGACCCTGTAGGGTCACACTGCTCTGAACCATGTACCTTGGGAGTGTTGATTATCTACAGGGGGCAATTCACAGACTGAGCTGTGCCTTCAGTAGTTTCCTGGGCTGAAGGGAGAAGGTTCAGTGCCCATCAAGGGTAGAGATCATGATGAAACCCTTCCTACTCCGGGCTGGGACCCAAAGGCAGCCTCCCAGCAGTGAGGTCACAGACTCTGTCATAGCAGGATAGTTGGCTAACCCAGAAAATATCAGGCCTTCATTCTATCCTCAACAGCTGGTATAAGGAAATAAATATAGAGTCTGGAGAAGAATAGCATTATCCTAGGCCTTGAGATAGTTATTAAGTTCTAATTCTCTTTTTGATCTTGACCAGTCATTCCCCACTGCCTTGTTAGTTCACTGATACTTTGATGAAGATGCTTTTGTTTTTTCTCAACTTTTTTTGTTATCTTCAGCAGGAGGTTTGGTATGAATCAATTATGGTACGTGCCCCCTATCATGTACGATAAATTCAGGCTTCTTTCAGATACCTCTGCTAAATACCCAGGGGGGTTCCAGGGAGTGCCAGCCAGCTTTTCCAGTCTGTTCTCATGGTTGCGTGACTAGTGGACTACTGCCCTGCCCTTCTGCAAGTTCTCTCATGCCACGTTGAGTGCATTATCCTTCAGGTGGCTTCTGCTGTCTTGTACCACTTTGCTCCCGGCATGGACCTAGGCTGTGGTATCTTGGAACTGGCCCATACTGATTCACAAGAGCTGATTGTTAAATCTTCAGGAATTTTGTGAGCCAGTGGTTAAATACAGCCATTATTAAAAGTTATATTATGTAAATGTACAATTTAAGTTATATTAAAAACAAAAGACAGTTAATATACTCAAAATGAATCCCTTCCTAATTATTTTCCCATGTTTTACTATTTATGCTCTTGAGATTATATTGGGTCTGTATTGTATAAATACTGTATAATGGTGAATATGTCTCAACTCCACATTCAGTGGCATCACTGCTTGAAATCAGTCATGGAGGAATATTTACACCTTGGAAATTGGCAAACGCTACAAATCAAGGCTTTTTTTTTTTTTTTTTTTTAAAATTGTTTTTTTTTTTTTTTTTTTTTTTTTTTTAGTCTCTTGTTAAACATTTATCAGCATGTCATTGGATATAGTCCCTCTTTCTAAATCCTTACAGCTGGATTTAGACCAGATGATGAAAATAGGAATCAGAGAGTAACAAAGGGGAGTTACCATGCACAGAACTTAAAATTCGTTATTAGAAACGGTTACTCTGAGTGTTAAGCTTTCCCACTTCCACCTCTCTCTTTAGTTGCTTCTTGGCATAGCATCCAGAGTGATCCTGTTAAAATGTAAATAAGACCAGGTTGCTCTTTTGCTTAAAGTCCTCTGATGTCTTCTACTTTCTCTTAGGTAATAAGCCATGTTTAGTTACACAGGATTGTTCTTCTTACCTCCTGACATCCATTATTCTTCCTACAGGTCACTCTGCTCTACCCAACCAGCCCACCTTGCTGTTCTCTGAGCGCAGTGGATGCTTTCTTGCCTTAGGATTGTTTCATGGGGCCTACTTGCAGTATGGAATGCTGGATGTCCCAGCATTTCCAGCTGTTTCAGAAAGCTGCATGTTAGGCCCATTTCCTTCAGATCTTATCTCAAATTCACTTCTCAGTGAGACTTTCTCCAGTCCCTGTATTACAATTACAGCCCTCCCACATTCCCTATCCCCTTTCCTCTCTAGCACTTACTACCTTCTAACTAATTTACTGACACAGTCCTCCTGCTCTCTGTAAATTTGATCTTGTTTATTGTCTTTCCCTTCCCTTTGCATTAGAATGTACATTTCGTGAGGAATTTTTATTTGATTGACCATGCTGAATTATCATTGACTAGAACCTAATGCTTAGCACATAGCGGTTTATCAGTAAATATTGAATGAATGAATAAGTGAATGAATGATGGAGTGGTAAAAGGGGCATTGGTTAGCAGCTGAAGACCTGGATTTTAATTTTTGCTTTTGTCCATAATAAGCTCTGTAACTGAAAGGTTCTGTTTCCACGTCTGTGTGTACTCATTGGCAAAATGGGGATATATGACTGCTCCACATGCCTCATTGACTTTTAGTGAGGCCCATGCAGGGAATTCTTGTGTAATTACTCTACAAAGGTGTGAGGGGATATTTTTATTGTTTTGCTTGTTTATGCCCAGTATAGTGAGCATGTAGCTTCATGCCCATCTTACTTTAAACCACTCCCCTGCAAAAACCTCTCCATTTTAAAACAGGATAGAAATAACAGGCTCATTACTATATTTATTTCTGAAGATTTTAGTGAATCCTTTGTTTACCACTTAGATCAGATAATTGGACTCATTACAAGCCACTGAAAGCCTGGAGAATGAAATAGCAACCCACCACAGGGTCAGGGGGCTCATACGTGTCCCGCACTATGTTAGGGGTACTGCATGTATTATTGTCCTCACTGCCATGCTGCAGGAAGGGTATACACCACTTTAGAGATAATGAAATTGCTATTTAGAGAGACCTAGTATCCCATTAAGGCAGCAGAGCTGATAAGAGGCAGGTCCAGGAGAGAACTCATATTTGTCTGATTCCAAAAGTCAACTCCCACTTACCTCAGAAAACCTGGTTATTTAACCTAAAGGTGAATATTTTCACGACTTAAACGTGAATATTCTCACTACTATGGATGGTCTTTCTCATTTATATGTTATATTTCTTTTCAGACTGTTTATGACCAGTGGTTCATCACCCTTTTTAACATTGTTTACACATCACTGCCTGTTTTAGCCATGGGGATTTTTGACCAGGTATGTTTTTTCCATCTTTATAACTTAGTTTCTCTTTTATGCCTTTTGGTTTTTTGTGGGTTCTAAGTAGAAGACACAATTCTAAGTAGAAGCCTTAGGAATGCAGTTATTTTAGTTGCTTTTGTATGGATCACAAATGCTTTCAGGTCCACTGTGCCTTCCTCACCCTTGAACCCTAGCTTCCCCGAAAGCATTATTTGATAAAAGTTGGTTACTCTCCTCTCAGAGATTCGTACCCCATATATTGTTCTAAAGGCTGTAGAAGTCCTGTACAAAGTAATCTCTTTAACTTCATTTTAACCCAGCATTTCCCAAACTTCTATGACTGTACTTTACTTTTTTTTACTTTCATATAGCACCTATCAATTAGTATGTCTTAGAACTAGTGTGTGTGGTTCACACACAGGGAAATGCTGCCTTAGCCTCTGAGAGCTTATAAAGAACCATGCAAGGATAGAATGTCATGGAGCTAGGTTGGAACACAGGGGGCTAACGTCTGCAGTGAGACTTCCTTGTTACACACAGCTCAGAAAGGAGCCACAGACCAGAAGAGCAGTCTGCCAGTGGGAGAGGAGGACGAGAAGCCCCATAGCCATGGAAAGAAAAAGCATACATTTCTTTTGTCCCAGCATCAAAGTGCTTGAGTGGGGAAAAAGGAGAGAATCAATCACAAAAATGGTAGATCCTTGGCATACTCAGAGCCTTGGAAGGGACTTCCTGGGAAGGGGAAAAAGTCTGGCTGCCTGTGGGGAAGTGAAAGACTAGCCAGTGGAATTTCCGTGGCACAATTAGAGTGTCTTATTTTTAAAAAGGATTTTTGTTTTTTTAAAAAAAGTATTTTTAAGGAGACCAGATTTTCTCCAGGCTGTTGTTAGACCTGTTTGCTAGGCTTCATTTTCTGGCCCAAAGCTGTCTATTGCAAAATATAAATCTTCACATTATGAGCTCACTCCAGTCTCCCATTCGGCTGACTTTGTAGTCAGTTGTAGTCTCTCTTCTCATACGTGAAAAGGGCAGTTTGCGAAAGGCATATTTTATGGAATTATACAAAAAGTAATGAACCTTAGATGTAAAGACCTTAGATGTAAAGGATTAAGCACATTCATTTCTCAGTGCCCATGTTTACAAGTGTTTCTTTTCTTGGAGCTTTGTAGCTGCCCAGAATGTGGAATAAAATAATAAAAATAAAGCAGTTTCTGGGAAAAGATGGTGGTTGTGCAATTCAAAAAAAAAAAAATATAATAAGGCTTCCTATTACCATCAAGTTGAGTGTCTGCTCCTCTCCTTTCCTGCTTTGTCAACCTCAGCCCTTAAACAGATCACAGGATTGTGGAATGCTATGCCAGACAGGCCTCAGCAATCGTCAACAGATCTGCTCATTTTTTAAGGCAGATACCAAGCCTTGGAGGGTCATTTCCCTAAAGCCACACAGCCAATAAGCGACACAGCTAAGCCTAGAACCAGGCCTCCTAACTTTGAGGTTGCTACATTATTGCTATTGTTATTATCATTATTTTATTAATTATTTATAGAAGCATCTGGCATATTTATTACTTGTGATGTGGCAAGAAGTCTACTAAATACTTTACATACTGGTTTAATCATGGCAATAGTTCCATGAGGGAGGTGGTAGTGTTTGCATTTCTGGGCATGAGGAAACCAAGGCTCGGGTGGATTAAGTAACAGGTTTAAGATAACACACCAGCTAAACCCGCTACCAGGGATTGAGCTCATGACTGTCTTGTTTCAAAGCCTGCGCACGTAACCCTCAGTCACTGAACTAGGGGAACAAGCATCCAAAAGCATCTTGAAACAGGACTTTCTAAAGAGAATATGCCAGTGTTTTTCCATGGGACTCTGGAGAGACCTGGGCCATCCCACAAGCAGGAAGGGGAATGTTCTTCTCCCACAATAGTTCACCACCTGTGTTGCTTCCACTTTGCCACTTCTCCTCCACCTGTGGTCCTCTGATGTTCCTGGTGGTTTTTTTTTTTTTTTTTTTGTCTCGCTCTGTCGCCCAGGCTGGAGTGCAGTGGCCGGATCTCAGCTCACTGCAAGCTCCGCCTCCCGGGTTCACGCCATTCTCCTGCCTCAGCCTCCCGAGTAGCTGGGACTACAGGCGCCCGCCACTTCGCCCGGCTAGTTTTTTGTATTTTTTAGTAGAGACGGGGTTTCACCGTGTTAGCCAGGATGGTCTCGATCTCCCGACCTCGTGATCCGCCCGTCTCAGCCTCCCAAAGTGCTGGGATTACAGGCTTGAGCCACCGCGCCCGGCTCCTGGTGGTTTTCTGGCATTTGGCTCTGGTGCTCACTGTGGTTATCAGCATTACTTTGGAGATGGCTGGAAATGCAGTCTTGGGCCCTCAGCCCTATTGAATCACAATCTGTTTCCCAGGCGATTTGTGTATTGGGTTTGAGAAGCATTTAGTTTCTCTTGGGACCTGGTTGGTGTCAAACCTTCTCATTCTGTCTATATTATTTCTTTGTCCTGAACACCTGGTAGCTGCTGTTAAAATTCTCACTGGGTAGGATCCTCATCCCAGCCTCCTTCTCACCTGGAATCCCAAATGCAGTTTCCCCTTTTCTCTGCTCTCTTCTTCCTGCACACTTCCCTCCAAAGTCATGAGCTCTGATTTGACCGTTCTGACTCCACAGCTCTCTGCTGTCATCTCCTGGTCACTACCACTGACTACCTTGGCAATTAACTTCTGGGGCCCATTGGCTGCCCATGATGTGCTGGAATTCTGGGAGCATGAATGCTTCTGACAGCCTGCAGTAGAGTGTAGGAAAGAAACTTCAATTTGAAGCCAAATAGCTAGGCTCAAATCAAACCCTGGTCCTGCTACTTACGAGCTGTGTGACCTCTCATGAATCTCTCTTGGAGACTCAAGCTCCTTCTCTGTAAAGTAGAGATCATTTTATTATCTTCTGGTTTATTGTGGGAATACAAACAAGATAATGTCCTGTTCTGGCCCAGTGAGTAGTGCATATTAGGACATGTTTAAACAGGCATTTGCTATTTCTGAAGATAGGGAATACAAGGCCTCTCTGACTCTTTTTAATCCTTCTCCACTGAAATTACACTCTGTTTACAGGATGTGAGTGACCAGAACAGCATGGACTGTCCCCAGCTCTACGAACCAGGACAGCTGAATCTACTTTTTAACAAGCGTAAATTTTTCATTTGCGTGTTACATGGAATCTACACCTCATTAGCCCTTTTCTTCATCCCCTATGGGGCCTTTTACAACGTGGCTGGAGAAGATGGGCAACATATTGCTGATTACCAGTCCTTTGCAGTTACTATGGCCACATCTTTGGTCATTGTGGTCAGTGTGCAGGTAACGCTGTTGGTGTAAGCACCTTAACATGATGGGTTTACAACTTTAAAAATTCTATTTCATTGTTGATTGATTTTGTCTACTTGTTGGAGGGAAATAATCCTAATACTGGGGTTTTCTTTTTAAGTACACATTTTGAGATGAAAACAGGAAGCTTGAACATCAATTACCAGATAAGGAGAATTAGCATTAGGTGTCTATAATCTCCATGTTAGTAGAAACCTCACAATGTATCCCTTCTTTGGGTTGTGCGTTGTATGTAAAGAGAAATGATTATACTATTATTTCCTTCTTGTATTTGAAGAAAAAAAATTCCAGTAACAGAAAGAGAAACTTTCCCATGATTTCTTTAAGACGTAATAACTGCCAGGTTTTAAAGTGAGATCTAAGGTTTGGCAATACATTTCTTTTTTTTTTTTTTTAAATTTTTTTTTTTATTATTATACTTTAAGTTCTAGGGTACATGTGCATAACGTGCAGGTTTGTTATATATGTATACTTGTGCCATGTTGACATGCTGCACCCATCAACTCGTCAATTGGCAATACATTTCTATGGAGTTATTCAAGAGGTTCAGTGCTATGTCTGTGGCATATCCGAATCTCACACTCAGAGGAGCTCTTCTGGTGGGGATGATTTTTTGAGGCTCCATTGACTTTCTTCCATCTTGAGTTGTGTCTCTTTCCTTTTTAATGTGAATGGTGGTCAATGCCATTAGATAATGAGTTAGAGTTCACAAAAGCTTCTATTTTTATTTCTTGAGAGGAGGTCTTGCTATGTCGCCCAAGCTTGTCTGGAACTCTTGGGTGTAAGCAATTCCTCAGCTTGGCCTCTCAAGTAGCTGAGATTATAGGTGTGCATCACCACACATAGTTAGAAAAACTTTTCCTCTATTACAATCTGTAGCTCTGAGTAGGTACAGCAAGCTATGCGACCTCTGTTTTATTTTGTTGTCTTTTGATTACTGAGCAAACTGTTAATAATTAGGTGATCTTCTCTTTGTCATGAGGGTACATTTCCGATTCTCTGGATTCTCCTTCCATAGAGAGGACCATGGTGGGGTGTACAGGGACATCTTTTTAGTGGTAATAGCTGATTCACCTCTGGATCAGGCCTGTTCCTTGGTACTCCAAGAGATTATTTGAAAGGTAGTAACTGAAATAAAAGGCCACTATCTGAAGAAAAAGCAAATAGAAATCATTCTTCATACTGTCCTTTACATGATCTGTTTATAAGTAAGGATAATAAATTACCTGGAAGAGTCATTGTAGGTATGACATGTAACAAGCATTAAATGTTTGTGTGTATGTGTGTGTGCATGTATGCGTGCGTGTGTGTGTGTGAGAAACTGGTGTTCACAATTAACCCTACAATTTTTGGTTAACTTAATCTTTCTAATTTTAGAAAAAGCCTGCTGTTATGCCCATGCATCTTTTTCTCTTTTTTCTTTTTGCTTGCCCATAATTTGTTTTACGTGCCATTACAGTAGTGCCAGTGCCATGTTTTTATATTAACTTTATGTTTAGAAACTGTTTTTCTCATAAATCATACAGTTCTTATTCCAGTTGAATGTTGAAATTACATTTCTACTTTCTCAAGTTGAGAACCCACAGAAACTCTCATATTTTAAAAACGTTGTTTAGTCACAAAAAAATTACAGAATTTCAAAAGCTTATTTTAAAAGCTTCAAGTGACTTCTTGTTGCTTGAAGTTTTTAAGATAAACTTTTGAAATTTCTCACCCTTGATTATCCAAGTTTTATAAGAATGATATAGAATGATATGCATGCTTTTTCAGAGGGGATTCACACTTAGGCTCAAAGTAACCATTGGCCCCTCATTCAGGATGTTTTGCGAGAGGATTTCCAAATCCATTTGCTTCATACCTTAATGGCCATTTGTCTCTTCAAAATCTATTCTCTGCCTTCCATCTCCTCAAAGACAATGGTGGTCCTAGCCATCCCTCCAATCCCATTACTCACAACGCCCCAGCCACACTGGGTTTTATTCTGCTCCTGGAATTCATGAGTCTCTTGCTTGCCTTATGGCTTTGCACTTTCCTGCCTGGAACATTCTTCCCTTAGTTTCCCTCACATGTCATTTCTTCAGAGGGGCCTCCGTTAATTCATTTAAACTAAGGCCCCTTTATTTTCTCTAGTGGAATAGAAATCAATTATTGTGTCTCATAGTTGTCACTTCCCCTTGTAAGTACAAATTTAGTTGTGTGTTCCCTCGTTTAATGTCTTTCTACCTCGTAGAGCGTAACCTTCATGAAAGCAGTGGAAATGTTTATTAATCACTGTATACCCAGAGCCGAGCACATCACCTGTTAGTGTGACAGACACACAATGGATATTTCTTGAGTATTGAATAAATGAGGGAGATGTTGAGAGGAAATTCTCTCCTGTCATAACAAGAGAGTTCATCTGGGTGTGTCAAGTTCCTAGGAAAGAATCATCGTAACTGATGTGTTTACAGACTGTGTTGACAGTTTTCAAATGTGTCCAAAGTTTCCAACCAGTCTGAGAGAGAGTCCTCCTGTGCTGAGTTCAGCAGAATGACCCAGCTGTGAAATGTAGTGTGGGAAAAAATGAGAGATGTTAGATGCCTTCAAAAGCAAGGCAGTGCCAGGAGAGTCAAGTACCGCATGGCCTCAGAAGGTGGCTTGTGCTGTGGTCGCCACACCTCCTGCAGCCAAGCAGAAACTTAGGCCATGCATGCACCTGTGGTGCCTCTGCCCTAAAAACACAAAATCCTTTTAATCTCATTATAAAAGGAATACATTGCAGGAAATTCAGGAAAAGTATAAACATGCAGAGAAAAATTAAAATTCACACATAAACACAAATCAGGGTTAGCATAAAAAAATGGAAATCAGATTATATGTATATAAATTTTATGTCTTATTTTTTCACTTTGTGTCACAAGCATTTATCTTATTTATAAAATATTCTTTGAAATATCCCTTTTAATGGCTATAGTATTACACCATATGAATGTGCCATAATTTATTCAACCATATTGCTGTTAGATTGCTTCTACATTTGACTGTGGCAAGTTATACAATGGCAAAGTTTCATATAGTACATAATTCTCAGCATGATCCTCTAGTTATTTTCTAAGGTTATCTCCTTAAAGGTGGGAATTCTGGGCTAGAAGACATAAGGAAGTTTAAGGCACTTGACACATGACTTTCCAAATAGATTGTATCATTTTCAGCTGAAGGGTGCAAATTACCCTTCTCAGCAGCCCTTCACTGATTTAGAGTATTACTTTGAATTATTTTATAATTAAAACATGGATAACCTTTTGTTGCCTAGGAAATAACAACAAATGCATCTTGTTCAAACAGGAGTAATTTCTTAAAAACAATTTTTAATTTTGGAATAATTTTAAATGTAAATAATTTAATATTTAATAATAATATTTAATAATTTAAATAATTTTAAATTTATAGAAAAGTTGCAGATACTGCAAAGACGGTTCCTGCATACCCTCATGTAGCTCTTCTCTGATGTTAATGTTAACATCTTACCTCACCATGGTGCATTTGTTAAAACTATGAAATTAGCATTGGTATAATATTATTAACTGGGCTACGGATTTGATTCAGATTTCTCTAGTTTTTCCATTAATTACTCTTTTCTCTTCTAGGATCCAATCCAGAATCCCACATTGAATTTAGTGGTCATTTGGTTGTGTTGCCCACCTATCCCTCAACTCTATGTTAACCTAGATGACCAAAGCAGGCCTGTCCTTGATGGCAGCTGTCAGAGACCTCTATCATCATCACCACCATGAGTGATACCATGCATTATACTTACTACTCACGATGCCATTACGCAGTAAATATTATGAATCCCTTTTATAGAGAAAGTTCAGAGAGGTTAAATGACTTGCCTGAGGTCACACAGTAAGTCCCAGAGCCAGTACTAGAACCCAGTTCTGTCTAATTCCAGTGTTATCTGGAACAAAGTCTACAGTGAGACTGGTTAAAACACAAAATTTTCAAGAAATATGAGAACAAACCTTACACTGAGCATAAAGGAAATACTGGATACTGTGCCAGATACTGGGATAATCCCATTATCTCATTTAATTATCTTTATGGTCTTATGAAATGTAAGTACTGTTACCACCATTGAGAAAATAGACTTAGCAACCAAGTCATACAAAAAGTGGTAGGTCAGGATTTGAACAGAGGTCTTCTGACTCCAGATGCCCAGCTCCAAAGCTATGTGAACCTCCCTTCTTTGTAAAGAGAAGTAGAAGCTGTGGCCTCCCCAGTCACATAGTCAGTACAGGGAATTCATAGTCCCCACCTCTCTCATTCATGTGGGAACACCTAGGATACCAGTATCACCCTTGGCTAACATGGGAGACAAACTGTTAATAGGTGACAAGCACATAGATGTTTCTTTCAATGGCAAAGTTTCAACGTGAGGAGCATATAGACTCCCAGTTTCTGTCATTTTAGCTAATTATTTGGAAAAGATTATCAGTTGTTTTTATTTCTAGGAAGCCCTGAAAATGTCTGTTTTACCATACAGTTCTTAGACCCAAGTATGTAAATGTTTGTAACCATGGAAGCTAGGCAATTTTGGCTTCAATCAAAAACTGTAGTCTTTAATATATAGAATAATAACTTACAGGAATTCTGTGAATAAGCTCACTTTGACAGCAGCATTAATATCCTTTCCTCACTGTTTAAGCTTGACTTTTCATCGTAGTAACAACCCCATGAAATTTCCATGGTCTGTAATTACAGTCATAAATCTTATGTCCTGCTGATGCTACAGGCCAACTTTAAGTAGTCTCTATTGTTCTTTAAAATAGTATTTTTCACTTATTTGAATTATAAAATGCTCTTTTAAACATTCCAAAGAGTACAAAAGTGTTTAAAATAAAATGAACCATCTTCTTTTCCTTCCCTTCTTTAACTACTATCATGACCATAGCTTAAATCCTTCCATACTTTTTCTGTACTTTGAGACGATGTATACACACATATTTAACAAAAGAGGATAAAAATTATGTATATTGTTCTGTAATATGCTTTTCTCGCTTAACTAGATGTTCTGGTCAGCTTTCCAAATCAACACATTCAGATCTATCTTAATTGTTTTAATAGCTGCACATAAATTCATAATATGAATGTATAATTATTTACCATCTATTGATAAACATACAAGATGTTTCTATATGTTTTTTGCTATTGAAGCAATGCTACAATGCATCTATTAGTGCATATATTTTATATACTGTCAGATAAATTCCTAGAAATGAGACTTCTGGGGTTAGAACTCCTAATTTTTACCAATCTGCTGGATAAAGAATGGTATTTTGCTGTTTTCACCGCTAGGTCAGAGAGTGTGTACATTTAACATTTTCATAAATATTGCCATAATACTTTCCCAAAAAGATAGTAGTTCCAAATGACAGACACTTTAAAAATTTAAGCAAAAAAAGAGGTTTATTAAAACATATGAGGTATCTTCCGTGGAAATGCCGCTGTTATCACACCTTACAGTTTGGTTGTCATCACACTGCGGGCGGGCTGCCAACAGGTTGGCCACAGACTTCCGGAAGAGCCATCACCTTTGCCATCAGGTCTGTCAAATGCTGAGAAAAGCGTATTAAAGTTTGCCATTGTGATTATGATTCCTATTAAGTTTTCCTTGTGTTTCAAAGAGATTTTTACCTCATATAATTTAAGCTATATTCTTTGCCACATAATGGTTTCTGATCATTATTGTATCTGTATTAAATGGTATCTGATTATTTTTCTTTGTAGCTTTTATCTTTTTTCATAATAAAAGATTCTTAAGTTTTGTATTTTTATATTAGTTTTCTTCTCTTGCTTTTTTTAGTTTACATTTGCCCGATACATAATCTGGGCCAATTTCTTCATTTCCATTTATTTTTTAATCTCATTCTATCAGTCTTCCTTGATAAGAATGTTTAAGCTACTCATTTTTATTGTAATAACCTGTATTTTATCAGGCTATATTATTTTATGATTACTTTTAATTCTGCTTTTCAATTTTTTTTTTTACTCTTTCATACTTATATGCATTAATTATGGTTTTAAAATATCCCATTTCTGGCCAGGCTCAGTGGCTCACGCCTGTAATCCTAGCACTTTGTGAGGCTGAGGTGGGCGGATTACCTGAGGTCAAGAGTTCAAGACCAGCCTGGCCAACATGGCGAAACCCTGTCTCTACTAAAAATACAAAAAAATTAGCCAGGCGTGGTGGCACTTGCCTGTAGTCCCAGCTACTCAGGAGGCTGAGGCAGGAAAATCACTTGAACCCAGGAGGCAGAGGTTGCTGTGAGCCGAGATCATGCCATTGGCGACAAAAGCGAGACTCCATCTCAACAACAACAAAAAATCCCATTTCTAATGAATAATTTACAAGTTTTACTATTATATTCTTATTTTACTAGTGATTTCTCTTTATTTTCATAGTTATTTAAATATATATATCTTTCCATATTGGCAGAATGGAATTCCACAGATAATATGAAATTCTATCCTTCATCAAATGTCTCACTATCCTGTTCTAAACCTTTCCTTATGCTTCTTCAATTAAACAGTTTTGGCAACGTTTTTATCTTACTTACCCTTCTTTTTCACTGTGATAGTTTGATGTTAGGTTGATTCTTTTTCCTTCTCTGCATAAAAGATTATGTCACCAGAATCTTCTTTCATTACTTTGGATAGGACCTAAAGGACCCTGTCAATCTGAAAGTCTATGCTATTTGTTATCACAGAGCCGTTTTCTGCTGTCATTTCTTTGATTGTTACTTTTCCATTGATTCCTTTTTCTCTTTCTAAAATGCCATTATTTGTATATTGGGGTCATAGATCTGAGATCTATGAATCTGCTCTTCATGTCTCATATCTTTTTGCAAATGGTTTCCATGTCTCCAAGTTTTTGTTCTCTATTGTAAGATATTATTTGTATTGTTTTGTCCAGAATGTTAATTTAGTTCTATTCATTGACTATTCTTTAGTTTCGCTGTTGAATTTTTAAATTCAGAAATAGTGTGTTTTTCTTTCAGATTTTTTTCTGAGACCTAATTCCATCTTCTTAAGGGGTCTTATTATATTTTGTTGTTACCGTGCTTGTCTGTCTCTTCTATTAGTTCTGCTTCAATAGGAGCCACCTATTCTTGCTTTTTCAGCTGAATCCTTTTAAATGGGTTGTAATTTTTCTTCGCCTACTCTTACCCACACAGATCAGGCTATCATTGTCTCTTGAGAATGTTAAACTAACAGGTGGTGGAAGATAAAGTTGGAGATTTTGGTGAAATGTCTTGGCAGCCAAATGAACTGGAAAGCAGGCATGTCTTTGCTGAGGCATGGGAGGCAGGGCTGTTTTCAGACCTCCTGAGGAGAGGAAAGGCTGTACTTTTATAAACCCTGTAGTTCACATCAAAGGCTGCCAGCATCATTTTAATGGGGACACATTTTAAGGGACAGTAAATTACAAGTGGGAAGAGAAAGTATCTCTCAGCATGTTGAGAGGGATTTATTTACTAAGCAGGTAGGGCCGCCTCAGACAGATGAGAAATCTTTCGTCTTGCAACAAACTACTAGAAATGCAAACCTTCACTTGGACCTGAATCACTTGGGCCCTATGAGATGCAAATAATGATACCAGAACATACTTCTTTAATTCTCTGAAAACTCAGGTGTTCATATTTACCAATGGCGTCCTTGATTCTCCAATAGCAGACCACTCTTTCAGCTGAGTTGCCGCAATAAGTTACTAGAAGGAAGAAGAGCTCATGACCATGTTCCCAGGCCATCGTGAATCCCAGTTTCTGAATTTTATGCCAAAATAAGGCTGAAGAATTTTCTTTGTTATAAGTTGAGTAATTGAAGAGAAAGGATCATCAAAATGAATTGGGATGTTGGTGTAAAAAAGATCATGCATGTGTAAAAATGGTATTGTGAACATTTACTTACCGAGTATAACATGTTGCACTTGCCCATTACAGAAAGAATTTTTTCCAATAGAAAAGTTTTGAGAGGCATTTGGAAAGTAACTTAAAAATTATAAGCCATTGTGTTTTCATATTTCTCACTTAAAAGAAGTTTAACATGTTTAACATCTCACCTCCTGATTCTGACTCGACCTTGGCAGATATAATGGCTTGCATATAGAAGTTGTAAAGTCAATTTTCTGCCAGAAATATGAAGTCAGATCAGTCCCCTGTGTGTGTTCAGAAAGTGGGGATGCCCATGGTTGACTTGGCAACTAGGCAGGTGCAACCTTCCTGCCACAGGGCCATTCTGGGGAAACATCACTAGATAAATGGTGCTCTTTTAATCCTCAAAGCCCTCCCCTTTGCATTTGATTTTATTTACAGATAGCCTTGGATACCAGTTACTGGACTTTCATTAATCATGTCTTCATCTGGGGGAGCATTGCCGTTTATTTCTCCATTTTATTTACAATGCACAGTAATGGCATCTTTGGCATCTTCCCAAACCAGTTTCCATTTGTTGGTAAGTGAGTCATGTTTACTTGTCGTGCTGCTGTTTACTTGTCTTATAATTTATTTTTTGTGTTAGGTAGAGTTGGGGATGATTAGTGATCCTTTGTCCAGAAATTGATTGAGCCAGGCATCTGAAGGCTTCCAAGTTTAAAAGTGGCTCTAAAAGCTCAGTTTCTGCTGCCTCTACTGGATGCAGAAGAATCACTCATAGTAGCTTACAGGTTCTCAACAGCTTACATGTAGTAGGCTGTCTCCTTGCCAATGAGAGGCATAGCACATACATTACGGCTACCTGAAGACCTGTAAAATGCTCATATATGGTAGAGAGAAGAAAAAGAAATACTAGACTCTCCTTTTATGCCACGTTATCACCAACATCTGCCAAAATTCACCCATAAAGCTTGTTTGCATTTAGATAAGAATGAAACAAAGTATAATATAGAGCCTTCTAAAAATTCCTGGACATTAATCCGTAAGTGGCATGAGGAGTAGGCGTTGTAGTTAGACAGTCAGGGTTCAAGCGCCAGCTCTACCACTTAACAAGCTGTGTGACTTTGGGCAAGTTTCTTCTTTCCACGTGAGAATATATAGGAATAAACAAATTCAGTTTCTCCTATACTCTCACTCAGCAAGCAACACAGAAGACTTCTGTGACCTCTGGTCACTGAGAAGTGGGGATTTCGTTCCACCAACAACCAATGAGGTATTTCTGCAGAGAACCCCAGCTGGATGTTCTCCAATTCAATTCCAACAATATCTACTTGGAGGTAGTGTCAGATCCTACAAGTTGAGGGCTAAGTTCTGTATGACTGCCCCCGCACTTCCAATGCTAGTAGCAAACCACGGGATGTTTTACCTCTACTTTTGACCAGCTGGCTATAAATCGCGGTTCCCCTGAACCCCCTCCCTGAGTTTGATTAATTTCTAGAGTGGCTCAAAGAACTCAGGGAGACACTTACATTTACTGGTTTATTATAAAGGATATTACAAAGGATACAGATAAAGAGATGCATAGAGAATGTATGGGGGAAGGGGCGTGGACCTTCCCTGCCCTTTCTAGGCATGCTGCCCTTCAGAACCTCTGCATGTTCAGCTACCTAGGAACTGTTTGAACCCTGTTCTTTAAGGCTGTAATGGAGACATTTTTTATATAGGCATGATTGACAAAGTCATTGGCCATTGGCAATCAGCTTAACCTTCAGTCCCTCTTCTCTTCCAGGAGCTTAGAGGCTGGGGCTGAAAGTCCCAACCCTCTAATCCTACCTTAGTCTTTCAATGACCAGCCCCAATCCTGAAGCTACCTAGGGACTTCCAGCCATCAGTCAACTCATTAACAAACAAAAAGACACATATCACTTTGAGGATTTCAAGGAGTTTTAAATCTATGCCAGGAAACACAGAAAAAGACTAAACATACAGCTCACAACATTATACTATGCATTAATGTCTTCACTTATAAACTGAGGATATTAGTAAGCCTATTTTCATGGAAAATGTATGAGGATTAAATGAAATAATACATATAAAGCACTTAGCATATATCCTGGTACATAGTACTTTTTAAATAAATGTTAACTGATGATGGTGATTGTTATTATTCATGCAAATGTGGCTTGATTACTGGTGGGAACATTGCAGAGGAATTTGAACATCAGATGAGTAGCAAAGGACCCTCTAAAATCCCTTAAAAAAATTCTATTATTCTACAAAGAGTATACCTCTAGTCTACGTGTGGGGTATACTATCATTGCACTCCACATTTCAAAAGGACTCCCAGCAAAGGCCACTGAGCTTAATAAAAGAGGGATATTAATATACTTTCTCAGAGGTTTTGAAATCTCTAGTGTGTGTGAAATAAACTGCTAACCAAGTTCATCTAAACAAACTGGAAAAGAGAGATGCGCAGTGACCAACATTCTTGAACTTAATCAGGCAAGAGTGAGATTTGTATTCACTAATTGAGGAAGTAAATTCTTGGACTAATTTATGTAGAAAACAAAATAAGACCACAAGGACTGAAATAGGATTATAAGGTTAGTAAGGTTATAAATCCACATTGATGCAAAGGCACCTGAAATTGTAATTCAATTTAAATTCATGCATACACTTAAAACTGTTCTTCACCTTTTGCCTTTTCCTACATGTGAATGGAAATCTTTAAGTTGCACCACTCTTACTTAATACGTACTGGTAATACTTTGTTTACCAGAAGATTCCAACTATGTAGAGACATGTTGGTCATGAGTAAGAATAAGCATATTGGGAAACAAGGACACTAAAACTATTTTTATTTTATTTTTTTAAGATGGTTTGCCAAATTGAAAAGTTCAGTGTATTGACTGGAAGATTTCTGTCCTAAGAGAGCACTGTGATGCATAATGAGATGAGAATGCCTCAACTGGAGAAAGTAATTTGTGCAGAGACCACTCTTTCCAGCTAAGCACATGCCATTTCAGTAATTAATTACTGAGCGCCAATGAAATTTTTTAAAAGTTAGATCAACATTGGGGTTTCAGGAAAAATTTTTTTTTCCTTAGTAGCTAGCAGCAAGCAGGAGTGTGGTTTCAAAGTGAAGCTTGTTTTCCCAGTCATGCCTGAGGGTACCAAGCTTCAAGGAGCTCAAAGAGACATTTAATTTATTGAGTCAAGTTTGTTTCTGCCCATGGCTGAAGCCAACTGGAATCAGCTGCTCTTGGGCAGGCAGATTCCTTTCTCTAAAGCCAGAAAAAGCAGACATACCATTCAGTAGCCAAGCACTCATACCCAAAGCCCATTTGAATGGTGGTAACATTTGAATACTGGGATAGGGGACCTGGATAATTGGGGGTATGATGACAAATCTCTAGAAAATGAACAGGGACAAAAGTTTATTTTGGTGATATAAGCAGGGTTGTCATCTCCCCATGGAGCTTGTCTGCCTGCCTTACTGACCCTTATTGCCTTGTTTAAGCCCACACTGGGGTATGTGAGGTGTGAGTAAAGAGTAAGGAAACTGACTTCAGGCTTGGAAATGAGTTTCACTGTCCTGTTGCCCTAGCATGTTGGATGGCTGCATCAACAGTCTCCTGGTGAGGGAATGCTCTTTTCACAAACCCAGGAGCCTTCCTGATCTTGGAACTTTGAGGACCTCATAACCAAATGAACAATAAAGAAATAACAAGTCCCTCTGAGGCGAGTTTTCTCAGGCCATTGCCTGGAATTTAAAAGGTTGGTCCTGCAGTAGAAAAAGCTCCCCTTTTATGACAAGCCAATCAATGCAATCATTATTTGAGACTGTATCTGCATCTGGAAGATTTTTTGTGTAGTTTTGATATGACACTTTTAATTCAAGAGTCCACAAGGGTAAAGGGTAAATGTGCCTTTTAAAAATAATGGCTGCTTTGTAACCACAAGATCTTGATGCTGGAAGAGAGAATTGTGCTCCGTGAGTGATATTAGACTGAGTCTGGGTGAGAGAATGCTTGGTTCAGGCTGGTAATCTCTAAGTGATCAGGCCACTAAGCAATTCCTGAGGGTGATCTTAGCACTTCTGCCTTCTTATCATCATGGTGACATTAGGTGATCCAAATCCCACCATTTCAAAAAAGATCTTGGCCAGGCGCAGTGGTTCACACCTGTAGTCCTAGCACTTTGGGAGGCTGAGGCGGGCGGATCATGAGGTCAGGAGATCGAGACCATCCTGGCTAACATGGTAAAACCCTGTCTCTACTAAAAATATAAAAAAAAAATTAACTGGGCTTGGTGGTGGGCGCCTGTAGTCCCAGCTACCTGGGAGGCTGAGGCAGGAGAATGGTGTGAACCCAGGAGGTGGAGCTTGCAGTGAGCCGAGATCGCGTCACTGCACTCCAGCCTGGGGAACAGAGACTCCATCTCAAAAAAAAAAAAAAAAAAGGAAAAGAAAAAAAAGATCTTGTAGGAGCAAAGAACCTGTTAATTAATAATTCAGTCCTACTTGTAACCACAGTGCATGTTTTCTTTAATAATAGGTAATGCACGACATTCCCTGACCCAGAAGTGTATCTGGCTGGTAATTCTCTTAACAACAGTGGCTTCGGTTTTGCCAGTGGTGGTATTCAGATTTTTGAAGGTGAATTTATACCCAACCCTGAGTGATCAGGTATGTCACAGTGCTGATGAATACTTGAAGGCTGGTTTTTGGCTCTTGAAATGGTGTCCTTTTCTGTCTTATTGGAAGCTCAGAGATGGGCTAATGAAATTGTCACAAGCAAACACCTACTGGTTTATTAGATCACATCAGAATAGATGGGACTTTCCGCATCTTGAATGTACTAGTCCTTAGTGCCAATGAAGAGAGGCATCTATACTAAATGTGGATGGGGAGTCATAAATTACAAGTTAAACTGGGCATTTTAAAAAGCTGAGTCTTAAAAAGAAGCTCACAGGCCTCATTTTGGACAATTTTTCCAAGGGAAAGGCAAGCTATAGAAAAAGATACTGATTTGAGAGCAAGCACAAGCACAGTAAAAGAGACAAGCATGGTACGAGTCAAAGGGGCTTAACATTTTTGTAGAAATCCAGTAGCAGATTCAGAAACATGGGTGAGATGTTACCTTCGGAACAGATTAAGAAGGGGAAGAGCGGCATGCTGGGTAGATTAGTAAACTTGGAAGGAAAGTAGGAAGAACAAGTTATAGAAATTCCTTAACTGGAGAATTAACAGAACATATTTCAGAATTTCATGGGAAGACAAGTAAGTAGGACAATGTCAACTTAGGTCAGGACTCAGATAAAACGTGAAAAGGAGAAAGAAAGGGAGACAAACATTCGTAGCCATGTCATGAGAAGGGGGAACATGCTGCTGTGGTGAGTGGGACCAGGCCAGTGATGCTGAGAGAGACCGAGGTGGACAGAGATAGACATTTTTTTCATCATCATGTCTCTGACATTTTGGGACCAAAGTCTAAAAAGATTCCTTCTGGAAGAATTCAGAGTCCCTTGTCATATCTGTCCTCTCTTCAGTTCTCCAAGCTCATTCTGACATAAACCCAGAAAATGGTGGATGAGTTAAGGAAGGAAGGTTGTGCTCATTTGTCCTGTAAGTTCGATCGTGATGTTCTGCTTGATGGCTTTCTCCTGACACAAAGTCAGAATCCAAGTGATTTGCCAAACCGGAGAACAAGGTCGCTTACAACAAACCTCAGGTCTTTTTCTCCTTAGCTTTACAGGGAAATGAAAGAGTTGTAGGAAACCTACTCAGATAATGTGGAACATTTAGGAAGGCCATGCAAACCTAAAATAAATCGAAACCCTGGAAGTCTCATGATACATTGACCTACTGCAAAAATTGAGTATTTCTGACTCATTTTCTCAATTTTCTTCTAGTCCAGTTACTGACGACTGTTAGATCCAGAGAATCCCTGAAAGAGAGGAAAAAGGCTGTTTTGGGAGAATGAAATTATAAATTATTATGCTGACTTTGGGCGGTGCATGTTAGAAAATCTTTCTATGCAAAAGTATGCTTGTGTACATTGAAGATATATGAGAGACAGTAATGACATTTTTCTGGTATTTCTTAATTACTTAATAGTTTCTCGATAGAAGTAAAAATGCACGAGTGCCCCCAGTGTCATCTTTTGGGTGGAAAATTTTTTAGTTTTTAGATTTAAAACTTCCTTTTGCAATGTTGTTTTTACTTAAAAAAAGGCTTTCACTTTACAAAGTGGGCCACTGCCTGGAGTCTATCATTTGGATGCCTCAGCTCACTTTGGGTCTTGTTTGTCTCCAGATCCGCCGGTGGCAGAAGGCTCAGAAGAAGGCAAGGCCTCCAAGTAGCCGAAGGCCTCGGACCCGCAGGTCAAGCTCAAGAAGGTCTGGATATGCTTTTGCTCACCAAGAGGGCTATGGAGAACTTATCACATCTGGAAAAAATATGCGAGCTAAAAATCCACCCCCAACATCAGGGCTGGAAAAGACACATTATAATAGCACTAGCTGGATTGAAAATTTATGTAAGAAAACCACAGACACAGTGAGCAGCTTTGGCCAGGATAAAACAGTGAAACTGTGAGTCAATATGAATTTAAACCACATAGTTATCTTTTCACTTCAGGTGGAGCTGAAATTCTGCTGGCTCCAGAGTTTGAGATTTGAGGCAAGAGGCGGGGCGGGCAGATTGCCTCACTTAACTGAAATCTGCGGCAGACAGCTGCCAATGCCCATGAAACAGGAGTGTGTGCTATGGAAAACCAGGCCAGAGGGTCACTGTCTAGTTTGTGATTTGGTAGACAAAACACTGTTACAAGTACAGATTTTTTTTTTCTTTTTAAAATCAACCTAGATAACAATTGACCTGAACTTTAGAATCTTATTTATGGAGAAAAACTTGTAAAGCTGCATATACATTGAATGGATCCTCAGGCGGATAAAAGGGTGCATTTTAAAGGTATATATATCCAAGCCGAAAAGCATGCGTGTTGACAGATAAACACATATATGTAAGATCAGCCTTTCCCGAGGTATACTTTTAAAATTTAAAGTGTGTACTATGGTGCTTTCAGACTGAGTTGCGTGTCACTCTTTAGTCTTGATATCTACCTGTCTGTTCAGCCAGGACAACAAATGGCCTTCACACCTGAAGAATACAAAAGTGTGTTTATATTTCTCATTTTTCTACCAGTCTAGAGACAAAGGAGAGTGAACATCTTTGCAGCAGGATAGGCTGGTAATTTAATCAAATTCATTCAAAAAGCTCTGAGTCTGTGTCATGTAAGGACATGCTTATGAAATGTCAGAGAGGCTTGCCACTAAGTATTCTAAATACTTTTCAATGGCTTTTCTAACAACCTCAGTAGTAATTTGCTGAGCATCATCCAGACCATTAATGGAATCAGCAAAGCATTGGAATTTCACACAATGGGCAAATATTTTCAACATTTCCAATTTTTAAAGCTTCAGAATTGAAGCCAAACAAATTAATAAATAATGTTTTAATTACTATTTTAAAAGTCAGGTTTAGATCGTTTAAAGTTACTTGCTTTTGATGCTCAGCTGTCATGTTTATAATTCAAATGTGTAGTGAACATATGTGGGTAAGGTTGATTTTTTTGGAGATGTTGCAGCTCAAATGTTCAGTCCCCATGTGAATCATCAGTGTCTTTCCTGTCAAGTAATTTGGGCATAGTTGTGTGAAAACCTCAGTTCTGTCACTTCTTATCTCTATAAACCTGGACGATAATGTGCCTTCTCTGAGGCTCAGTTTCTTCCTCTGTCAAATGAGGACATACTATCTACCTCATGTGGTTGTTTGATGGTTGTCAAAGCACAAATTCTGAAATTATTAAAAACATAATTATTTCATAAACAGATGAGTTAAGTTCCAGTTAACTTGACATCGATATAGCAGAGAAATTGGAAGAGAATATGAAAAAACTGGAATTTAAGTAGTCAGTGGGGAAAGCTTTGATAAAATGAAATTGCCAGTAAGATATGAAACTGGTTAGTGTCCTACAGGGAAATAAAATTATAACCGTGGAGGTACATTTCTCTACCAGAAAGCAAAAATAAAGCATCATGTCTTAATGGTTTTCTACAAGTCAACTTCTAATTCCACAGAGTCCTTAATCTGGTCCCTATTAAATTCTTGGTCAAAGTAACATTTCCCAAGAGAGTTAGGTGACACTTGAGTGAGCTTGATGGATAATGAGCTAATGTGATATGTATAGGCCACTATTTTTTAAAATCTAAATTTCCAAGTCTGGGATAATTTTTCCTAAATGGGATCAAGTGACATAATATGTGTAAAAGAGTCAAATGCGGTTGTGTACCATAACAACTGCCTATGGAAGTTCTCTTTCCCTTACATGCCTGCCTACACTTACCCAGATGTTAGTTTTCAATGTCTAATTTGTCATTAGTTTCACCACGTTTGCTCACTTTTTGTAATATTTTTGCAAGATTTGAAAACTTTCAGTAAATGTTTTGGCACTATTGGTACTTGATGTTTTATCTCTTCTTTATGGGAAATTCATTGGGGAGATTTTTGTTACATTAGTCCATGGATATTTTTTTCTCTGCTTTACATGCTGAGGGAAATGTACTCATTGTTAGAACCAGAGTCAACAATAAAATGAAACAATTGGACCTACGTGTAAGGGATAGGAAAGATTAGAAATGGTCCAGTTTTGCAAATCCAGTTTAAATTAAATAAGGCTGTTTATAAACAAATAGTGTGGATGATTGTGAGAGAAACATATTATCCGCTTACTTTGGCCCCATGAGATCCAAGTAAACTCACACACCCATTGCGAGATCATTCAATTACAAGTGCCAGGGATTATTTTGAACCTGAAGATGAAAAGTGATGAGAGGTGAGTAGTGATGGTGGGGGCACGGGGGAATAATAAAATTTTAATTTTACATAAATGTTATCAAATTATTTGGAAAGAAAAACTATTTTCTTCTAGATTCAAGATTTAAGTTGATAATCTTGTGTTTTTAAAATCTCAGTCCAAGTTTTGAGCTGTTATAGGCAATTGCAAATCGAGTTTCCCTGACTGAGCTCTGCTATCTTTGGCTCTCTCCTCTGCCTCCAGATGCATATATCTATGAAGGAAAGAAAGAGAGAGAGGGAGGAAGAAAGTAAGACAGATAAAGCAAGAGAGAGGAAAAAGTAATGGAGGAAAGGATGGTGGGAGAGAGAAAAGAGTTTTCCAGTTATATATATATATATATTTTTTTTTTTTTTTTGAGATAATCTGACTCTCTGAAAAATAAAATGCAATCCCTCAAAGAAAAAAAGTGGATTATATTTGACTCTTGAATGGTAAGATTTCCTTCACATCTTGTGTGAGAACAAGCAAAGCTTATCAGAATGGGGACCAGGAGCCCTGGCTTCTTGTCACGGTGATGGTGCTGCTTTGTGAGCTGGAGCATGCCACCTGACTTCTCCAGGCCTTGGTGTCCTCGCCCATTGACAGAGAAATTGGGACAGGATGGTCTTACAGACCTTTTCTCATTTACCCAATCTGTGAGCTGCTCTTGTCAGTGATGTCTGTTGTGTATTTGCAATTGCCTTTCTTAGAGAGAGAGAGAGAGAGAGGGAGGGAGGGAGGGAGAAAGAGAGAGAAGAAACTGAATTGGGTGTTCTCTTGAGGGCAGGGCCTGGCTCTTCAGGCTCTTGTACTGGTTTGTATTTCTCTAGACTAGCCCCTGATGCACTGCTATCTCTGGCTTTTCTCTCAGCTTACCACAGAGCTGCTAAACCCTGTGGTGACATTTTACCTGGGTCATTTGAATGCTCAATTTCTTGTTAATGATTCATGAAGATATCTCCACACCCTCCTTTCCTCTCTCATCATTTTGAGTAACAAAAGTATCCAGATGTGAAGGTAAGACACTCATGTCCAGCTAAGAAGAGGATCATTTAAAAGTCCTCCCTACCTTGAATCTGGGCTTAGAGGAGATTCTTTGAGCCTCTGTTCCCTTGGGACACAAGTTGGCACAACAGAGCTTGAACAATTTTCTTCATAGTTATAGAGCACTTTGCAGTTTGTGTATCATTCTTACATAAACTGTATTGTGTCTGTGTAGATTTAAAATGTGCAGATCTAGGGAAGATGTGTAAACAGTGTAAAAATGTTCAGAAATATATGTTTCAAATGTTCTTTTACCTTTCAGTGCAAATAAAAATCTCCTCCCTTCCTTCCTTTCCTACAGCATTTAGTGACGTTAGGTAGGTGTGAAAGGCAAAGGAAATAAAAATGTCTCAAACTATTTCTAAAAAGTCACTAGGAAATCTAACTAATCAGAAAAACTCTACTTCTGATTTTTATGGTAAGAAATTGAATTACTCTGTTAGTGTGTGCACAAAATGCCTCAAGATTGATATGATCTAATTATCTCAGTTATATGACTCAGAATTATTATTTTACACTACAAAGAGTAGGCACAGTGGAGGAATCCAGGAATAATGATGACTTACAGACTTTGTGATGGGATTCTGCAGGCCATGGGTCAGATAACCATGTGGGGGTCACAATTTTCCAATTTTTACATTAACATCTGGTATTAAATGTCTGCAGTTTGCTCTACTGCGTCACATTTCATTCCTTGGTGAGAAATCATCAGCTTTTGCAATTCTCTAGCCTAAGCCTTTAGCTGAACTGCCTGGAAGCCAGAACTAAATGACCCACGTATTACCAAATGTGTATTGCAAAAGATTTGGAGGGACTTGCTGGGCTAATCTGTAGTTTGGGGCTCTGACTTAACCCTATCTGTCCTCGAATTTCAAAACTTCCTGGCAGATCTATTCCTGTAATTGGTGCAGAATGCAAATCAGCTTGGAGCTGCATACATAAACATCCAGATTTCAAGAAATAATAATGATTAATTGGCCAGATATCTCTGGCTATCTCAATTCAGATTCCCATAAGGTTTAACAAGGGCAAGTTAAAATTGTTAATAAACTGCAGCCCTAGACTTACACAGAAAATTCTTACTGGAGCAGGATGCGTGGAGAGATGATAGTTAACTTAACTAGGAAATAAAGTAATGATCAAGAAGAAATCTAGTTGTTTCGCCTCTTGTCATAAATGTTTCTATACTCCCTGCTTTCTTCTAGGTAAATGTGAGCAATGATTAGGATGCTGCTTTGACAGCTGTTGATTTTCCTTCTTGTCCCCTTTCTGTCTCTGCTCAGTATGTGGCACTATAGAGATATAGAAGTATGAGATAATGCACAAAGATTGGACAGAAATAATACTGACCCCAAAATATCCTCAGAAAAGGTTTTGAATAAAATTCCTGTTACTGGATTTCTCAAGATAATGTCACTTTCATTAAATAACTACTGAAAAAGAATAAATTAATTTGGGATTATGATTAGTGACTGGGGGAGATATTAAGCTTATTTAACAATCAGTTTGACAGGGGCACTGACCAATACGAATGAACATGGGCCATCAATGACTAGTCTTGTCCCACTGCTAATGGCAGTTGGCACTCTGACCTATTTGGACCACATGATAAGTCACATTTTTCTTTACAAGGTGCCTATTTGGTCTAAGCTAGATAAAAACAGATTTTTTTTTTAACCAAATAACCTACAAAGTGCTATAGGGCACGTCAAAATGTTTTCCTGGCATTGTTTTGCATGGTAGCTAATAGTTTTCTGAAGCTACAAGATGATGTGTTTTGAACAACAGAAATGGTTTCTAACTGCATAATATTATTGACAAAATATGTTTAGGTATTGTGAATGGTTTTTGTCTGAATACTAACATTTTTCAAATATTTTTAAAAATATATTTTACAAATATAAATGATTGTGGTTCATAGTTTGGGAGCTTAGTTTAATACTTAGGGGTAGACAAGATTACTGGAATTATTTTTTGATTGACAGGCAAGACTTTGTTTTATGGTTCCATTTCTTCCTGGAAGTTCTCATAGAGCTTATATCTAGTAGACATCTCAGATGAAATGTGCTAACAAATTTAGTTCTACTGGACTAAATTTAAAATTAATAAGTGAATCAATCACTTAATAGAACACTGAGTGTGGAGAGGACAAGGTACAAGATAAATAAGAAACAGTTTCTTTTTCTTGCCCTCGGAGAGGTTCTAACTCAGTATCTTTCGACCATGCATTATACATACCACAGTTGATGGAATCTAAAATGCCACCTTGTAAATGATGCACCATTAATTTATATACCACTGGAAAACAAGAAGAATATTGCCACTTAGAGTTGTAAAGATGCCATTGGATGTAAGATTTATTTCTAATTAGAGATGTTAAATTATGAAATCTGCTAAGTATTGGATTGTAGGAGGTTGAAAAGTGATGAAAAAACATAGTTCATGGCAACTACTTTTGTTTTGATTGTGTATTTTGTTTAATACTTGAATTGTTTCTATAGCGCAGTTATAGCAGTCTTTAAATTTACTTTCATTACAAATATTTGTCAAGTTTTGTTTCAGAAACGTTTTTCCTACTCTCTTGCATCATGCACCCAGACATACTACAAAAAACTAATTCATAACACAGTAAGGGCAAACATTATTCATGTAAACATCTTTCATTAATTTCCCATAATTTAAAAAAATCATAGAATTATAGATATTGAAAAAGGCTCATAGATTTAGTTCAAATTCCACAAGAGACCAAAGATGCTCGTTAACTGTGATGGGGTTAACTTTGGGTTGCAATAAATGCCGAAAGCATACCCCTGGCTTCTACTCCTTAAACATACCTCACAACCTAATAAATGTATTTCAGGATAAAGAGAGAACATAGGAAACCCCGGAGGAAGCTTTTGAAGAAGGGAGCTCAGAATCATGGACATAATTTTCCTATATTATAAGCAGGCATTACATAGTCCCTGTAGCTTCCCAATACATGAATCAAGGTTAATTATTGTAACCCAAAATGTAACCAAGTAGATATGTTAAGATACATTGGCATGTGTGTTCGTATTGCTACTATACACAGTGAAAATTTGTCATATTATGTATCATTTCATTATATCCAGGACCAAAGTGGAAAAAAAAAAAAAAGCCACTCAAGTTGAATATCATCATAAAGGAGTTTTTTTGTTTGTTTATTTGTTTTCAATAACATAAGAGTCAGGAAAGTTGGGAGGTATGTCCTAGGGATGTGATTGGTCTTGATATGTAACAACTTTGAACAACTGGGTGCAAAGTCACAGACAGAGGAAGCAAAGGTTTTCGTTATCAGAGGATGTCTCTGTGTCTGGTTGGAAGTTTGGTGCTTGGGTGCATAGTCTTCCAGAGCTGAGACAGGAAATGTACTGCATGGAAACTACTTTTTAAAGAAGGGAATAATAGTTTCAGTATTTACTAGGGGATGGGGAATACGTATTTTTATTTTTTTAGGAAAAGAAAAGGGAACACAATGAGCTCTTTTTGCAGGCCAAGGGAAAGCAGAGCCTGGAGAGGCGGGAACAAGGGGTACTCTCTCAGGGAGATGTTTCAGAGGGCCTCTTCACAGAGCATTCATAATGGCAAGACAATGAGGATGCTGTCACATTTAACCTGGGCAGATGCGTTCTCTGAAAAGCCCCAGAGAGGATAAAAAATGTCTGGGACAGCTCCCTAGGACCTCATGGGGCTTGCCGAATGTTGAGAGAGCATCACTTCCTTCTTAGAACCCAGCCTATGGTGTTCCTGGGATTTAATTGGTATCATTCTGGCAAGTTAATCTGATTAGTTTACTTGTATCTTATATTTTGCTGCAGCATCCTCACAAAAAAGAATCAGAAAGTTACTAATTGATTGATTAACTTATTTTATAGAGCAAGGCAGTGCAATGTGGTGATTTCGAGTCTGGGCTCTGGGGTTCAGCCTGAGCTCAGCTATCAGACAGGAATGGTAATCTTCCCTATCAGGGATGGCTCCTGTGATGATCACATGAGATGTTTGTTGCAAAACACTGCCATATGCCTGGCTCATGGAAAAAGATGAATAAATACAAGCTGTTTTTACCAGAAAAGCAACCACAGGTTTGTACCCCAGAGGGCTGCATTTCACTTGCCCCAGGGAGATTAAATAGGTCTTTTTTGGAAAATGTTGGCTTACAGAGGCTAGATAGAGCTGCATACTTGGACACAAGAAGGAATCTGGGTGTTAAAGAGAAGGCTCAGTGATTGAATGCTAGAAAGATCTGAATTTTTGCACACCTGGGGGATGAAGCGTGGTACATTCTACTGAACAGCAGAGACCCTAATTCCACTTGCCCCCCAAACCCCATCCCCAGTACCCTAAGAGATGGCAGGTGGTTGGACATCTGGATGCCTGGGTATGATCAGTAAGTACCAAGGCCTTCAAAGCAATGGCTTCTGTATGAGTCCATTCTCACACTGCGTAAAGAACTACCTGAGACTGGGTAATTTATGAAGAAAAGAGGTTTGATTAATTCACAGTTCCACAGGCTGTACAGGAAGCATCACTGGGAGGTCTCAGGAAAAACTTACAAACATGGCAGAAGGCAAAGGGGAAACAACCCCCTTTTTCACATGGTGGCAGGAGAGAGAGAGCAAGTGAAGGGGGAAGTGTCCACTTTTAAACCATCAGATCTTGTGAGAACTCACTCACTATCATGAGAACGACATGGAGGAAATCTATCCCCACGATCCAGTCACCTCCCACCAGGTCCCTCCCCCAACACTGGGAATTACAATCCAACATGAGATTTGGGTGGGGACACAGAGCCAAACCATATCAGCTTCTGTCCCCAGTAGCTTACCCTCTGGCTAGCAGAGTGGGAAGGGTGACTGTGTTGTGATATGGAAACCCAGATGTCAATAGTGGCAACATAGGGGTCCTGAAAATAATGACACATATTAGAGACTGTATTAGGCCATTCTTGCACTCCTATAAAGAAATACCTGAGACTGGGTTATTTATAAGAAAATATATTTAATTGGCCTATGGTTCTGCAGGCTGTACAGGAAGCATGTCAGCATCTGCTTCTGGGGAGGCCTTCGGAAGTTTCCAATCATGGCAGAAGTGAAGGGGGAGCAGGCGCATCACATGGTGAAAGCAGGAGTAAGGAAAAGGGAGAGGGGAAGATGCCACACACTTTGAACAACCAGATCTCCTGTGAATTTATCACCAAGGGGATGGCTCAAGCCATTCATAAGAGATCCATCTCCATGATCCAAACACCCCCCACCAGGCCCCTGTGCTCTTAACCCAATGCTATCTCTAGTTGACACTTAGGTCATAGATTCGGTCTTTTTTTTTTTCTTTTTTTTTAATTTCAACTTTTATTTTAGATTCCGGGGGTAGATGTGCAGGTGAGTTACATGGGTATATTGTGCAATACTGAGGTTTGGGATATGAATGATCCTGTCACCCGGGAAGTGAGCATAGTACCTAATAGTTAGTTTTTCAACACTTGCTCCCTTCCCCTAGTAATCCTCAGTTTCTATTTTTGGTCATTTTTATGTCCATGAGTAACCAGTGTCTAGCTCCCACATATAAAGGAGAACATGAAGAATTTGGTTTTCTGTTCCTGCATTAATTTACTTAGGATAACGGCCTCCACCTGTATCCATGTTGCTGCAAAGGACATGATTTTCTTCTTTTTTATGCCTATGTAGTATTCCATAGTATATATATACCACATTTTCTTCATCTACTCCACCCTTGATTGGCTGTAGATGAAGAAAATGTGGTGTATATATACTATGGAATATATAGGTTGATTCCATGTCTTTGCTATTGTGAATAGTGCTGTGATAAACATACAAGTGCATGTATCTTTTTCGTAGAATGATTTATTTTATTTTGTGTATATACTCAATAATGGGGTTGCTGAGTTGAAAGATAGTTCAGTTTTAAGCTATTTGAGAAACCTCCAAAGTGCGTCCACAGTGGCCGAACTAATTTACGTTCCCACCAACAGTGTACAAGTCTTCCCTTTTCTCCACAGCCCTGCCAGCATTTGTTGTTTTTTGACTTTTTAATAATAGCCGTTCTGACTGGTGTGTGATGGTATCTCATTGTGGTTTTGATTTGCATTTCTCTTGTAATTACTGATGAGAATCTTTTCATGTTTGTTGGTCACTTGTCTGTCTTCTTTTTAGAAGTGTCTGTTAGTGTCTTTTGCCTACTTTTTAAAGAAGTTATTTGTTTTTTGCTTGTTCTGTTGGTTAAGCTCCTTATAGATTCTGAATATTAGACCTTCGTCAGGTGCATAGTTGGCAAATATTTTCTCCCATTCTGTAGGCTGTTTACTCTGTTGATAGTTTCTTTTGCTGTGCAGAAGCTCTTTAGTTTAACTAGGTTACACTTGTCAATTTTGGTTTTATTGCAATTGCTTTTGAGGTCCTAGTTGTGAATTCTTTCCCAAGGCCAATGTCCAGAATGGTGTTTTCTAGGCTTATAGTTTGCGGTTTTACTTTTAAATCCTTAATCAATCTGGAGTTAATTTTTGTTTATGGTGAAAGGTAGGGGTCCAGTTTTATTCTTCTGCATATGGCTAGCCATATAAACAAAAATTAAATACACCATAAACAAAAATTAAAAATAAAAATTGACAAGTGGAACTAATTAAACTAGAGAGCTTCTGCACAGCAAAAGCTTCTGTCTCAGCACTGTTGATTGAATAGGGGGCCCTTTTCCCATTGCATATTTTTGTTGACTTTGTCAAATACCGTGTGGCTACAAGTGTGTAGCTTTATTTCTGGGTTCTCTATTCTCTTCCATTGGTTCATGTGTCTGTTTCTGTAGCAGAACCATGCTGTTTTGATTACTGTAGCCGTATAGTATAGTTTAAAGTAACATAACATGATACCTCTGGCTTTGTTCATGTTGCTTAGGATTGCTTTGGCTATCTAGGTTGTTCTTTGGTTCCATACGAATTTTAGAATAGTTTTTTTTCCAGTTCTGTGAAAAATGACATTGATACTGTGATAGAAATAGTATTGAATCTGTAGATTGCTTTGGGCAGTATGGCCTTTTTAATGAAATTGATTCTTCTAATCCATGAGCATGGAATGTTTTTCCATTTGTTTGTGTTGTCTATGATTTCTCTCAGCAGTGTTTGCAGTTTTCCTTGTAGAGATCTTTTACCTCCTTGGTTAGATGTATTCCTAGATATTTTATTTTTGGGGGCTATTGTAAATGGGATTATGTTCTTGACTTGATTCTCAAGGCTTGAACATTTTTGGTGTATAGAAATGCTCCTGATTTTTGTGTGTTGATTTGTATCCTAAAAGTATACTGAAGTTGTTTATCAGTTCCAGGAGCCTTTTGGCTGAGTCTTTAGGATATTCTGTGTATGGAATCATATCATCAGCAAAGAGAGATCATTTTACTTCTTCTTTTCCTATTCAGATGCCTTTTATCTCTTTATCTTGCTTGATTACTCTAGCTAAGACTTCTGGATTCATTCTTCATAGTTTCTGGTAGCTTAGTTTTTGGTCACAAATGTGCACACTTCCTATTAAGGCTCTTCTTTTTTTCTAATTCCCTTAGACATTCAACACCCTTCACTATTTCTTAGCTGTTTCTTTATTTTCTCAACTTCTAAGCTATGAGTCAGTTTAAGGAAAAAAAGAATTTTCTTTGAAAGTTACCTTATCTGCTTTTGTTTCCACAGGAGAAAGTCAGAACCTGACTTGAGCTAACACTAGGCAAGTGTCCATTTTCCATGGACCTCTACTTTGGAACGTCTTCAGATTCATATGCTGGAATCAATCACTGTAAATTCTACTAAGCAAGTTACCTTTTGCCTATAATAATTTTATAAATTATTCAGCATTCATACTATACTATATAAATATAAATATCTATTTATACACACATATATAATCTGAATGTATTATATATAACTATAGTGTGAATACAGTATATTAATACTATATTTTTGTATGATCACCAAAGTATTCTTTAGCTGGCTCAGCAAGAAGGGGATGCTTCAGATTTTTGAGTCAGGCATCAGAGGCCTGAAAGTTTGAAACACTTGTTCACCTTTGATTGCTGGCTTCCAGTTTTTGGTGCAGATCACTGGCAAACAAACCTTCCATTTTAAATCTCTCTTGAGATGCTAGATTTGTGTTTTAAATGTGATCATAGGTGGTTTGAATGGATGCACAGTTAGCCAGAAAGTTGATTTGGATCCTGAAGTTCCCTTTACCATATAGAGAATTGCCAAGAACAATATGCCTATACTGCCAAGAAATTCGTCTCACTAACCTGGATATGACAAAATACTTGCTACAGCATTTCTTCATACTCCTCTGTCCTATTCCTGCTGGCTGCCACTTTTTGAGATGGCGCTGCTGCATTTGTCTGCCTTACTTCTCCACAGTATCAAATCAGAAATACAGAGATGTTTAGCAAGTCACAAAATCTTCTATGATTTTATCAGTTCCACTCAATTAAGAATGCCCACTCTCACCCCTGCCAACCCAGAAGCTCTGCATCCTTATAACTAGATGTGTTACAAGTTAAGATGTTAGATTAGAAGCTAAGATGTGCTTGCTAACCTCAGTGACGTGGTTGTCGCTATCCCTGCTTTAACAACTCCTTATGCATTCCTCTCCAATCATACTTGTTATGTTTTTACATATTGTATATTTACAAGCCTCTCTGCTCCTCCCGAGAGAGAAGTCCTATAAGAGAGGGTCTGTGTCTTGTCTTTGAATTAGCAATGCATTGCACAGTTCCTGGCAGGTAATCTATTGTCACAGTATTTGTTGAATAAATAAATGGTCATGATTCAGACTTATTGTTGAAATATGAGTTCCATTCCGCAGAAAGCACTGACGTGGTCTTTTTGGCAACATTAGACTTGGAAAACACATCTCCTTTTTAACCAAGGAGGCATGAATATTGTGTGCTGACCACATCCTGGAGATAAATTCTATAGTTTCATTGCTTTAATTATTCTTCTGGGTCAATATCTGGCATAGAGTAAAACCCACAGTAGCGACTGAGCCCCTAAAAATACCTCATCAACTAAACCTCATGCATGAAAGATCTATTTTAAATGCAGTGCAGTCTTTTGTGCTTTAGACAGTTTCCTTTCTAATAAGGCATTGTTCCTTGGACTTCACTTTTTATATTTACGTTTTCCTCA
>NW_012105331.1:1799781-1800315 GCF_000951045.1 Mandrillus leucophaeus
TGGTAATTTTTCAAATATCCCAGAGGTTCACAACATGACTGTAGGTTGAAAACCATTGCCTTATAGCACCAACCACACATGAACAGATTTGTTCAGTTGTTGAGATGGTGTGGTGGGATGAAATGGAGTACTTCAGAAAATACACTGGACTGAAATTAGGAGTTGCAGGTTCTAGCTTCAGCTCTGCCCTGACTGCTGTGTAAACTGGTCAGATTCTTCAGCCTCCCTGGGCTCTGTGTCCTCATCGGCATTATAGGGAGGTTGCAGCCTATGTCTCTTCAAGCCTTGATGGCCTATGATGTAGCTAAGCAGATGTTATCCTACCCTCTTTAGTTTGGGAAGTCAAATCCAGTGATAGAATGGTGTGGGTGCTTTTCTTGCTTTCCTCATAATACACTTCTCTCCTCCCCATGCCAGCCCCACCTAGATGCACATCAGCGGAGCTTACAGAAGACATTTGAAGACTGTTTTCTTCTTTTCCCAAGAAACGCTATGATATTGTCAATCTGTGTTTATTTCTAATGAAGGAAATAT
>NW_012105331.1:1801335-1814695 GCF_000951045.1 Mandrillus leucophaeus
TTTTTTTTTTTTTTTTTTTTCACAGTGCAAGCTACTTTGAATCCTTTATGAAATGAGATGGGATATGACTAAAGGGACATTGCTGTGTCATAGACAGATAACTGGGATTGAGATTGGAGATTTTGCGGATTTAAATTGGAAACTTTTGGGGGAGAAGGAGAAAGGAAGTTGACTTTCTCTCTTCCGCCGATCCATCCTTTCGTCGTGGGCAGGTCACTTCTTTCACTTTTGCTGTTTGCTTCTGTTAGTTGATAGAGATAGTTGAGAATCATTCCCTCAAAAATGGTGACTGAAAGGTTGGATTTTTGTTTGTTTGTTTTTTTCTAGAATATAACTTAGTCATGGCACTAAAAAGAACCCACAGTTATGTCTTCTCAGCAGTTATTTTCAGCCCCCAAAGAATTGTTATGGTTTCGTTCTTCAAGTCCTTAGGGTCTGGCCGTGTCATGGGGACATTCTTGCTACTTCTTGGCAAATCAATTAATGAAGCAACAGGCTGCATATCTGGCATCAGTGGAAAGTACAAAAGCAGCAACAAACACAGGCTTTCTCTTGGGGGACTTTACATTAGCATGGAACAGAGCCCGACACATGGCATATGTGGGCAGTGACATGGCCCTGCACTTGGAATAGAACACCTGGGTTTCTGGCCAGGCTATGGAATCTTGAGCATTTTATCTAATTTTTCTAGACTTAATTCCCTCACAAATAGAATTGATAGTGGGGTTGTAGTAAGAATTAAACAAGTGAATGAACAGCAAAGAAGTTAACAGTTTTCAAAATAATATGTCAGGAGTACATGCTATAATAAAGAAGTATTATTTGTACTTGATACAAAATGACATGTTGAAAAGAACTCTAGAGACATGCAAACCTGAATTCATGTCTTTACCAGCTGTCTGGTTTGGGGCAAGGCACTTGACATCTCTGAGTTTCAGTTTCCTGATCTGTATAATGGGTATATTGATACCAGCATCATAGAGCTCCTGGGAGCATCGGTGGTGCTGTGTAGAAAACGTAAAGTGTGGCTGGCACACGGTATGCACTGAACAAGTAGAAGCTTTCATTTCAGTATTACTGTAGTGTAACATGAAACTAATATATAAATTGGTGCTACATTGTTTGCCTATGGCCTGTGCGTAGTGTACGAGTTTAGAGAAAAGGCATGCCAGCTGTTTTTGGAGTCTTATTAAAAAGGCCCATAGAAGAGGTGTGATTTGAGATAGGCCTGGAAGGTAAGTAAGCTTTGCCTCAATGGAACAAAGAGTAGAGTTTACCCAAATTAGTCCTCTGGCCATAGACAGCATAGTTCAGTCAGGATCACACATTCTTCTTGGACCTTCTATAGCACCTAGCTTGGAAGTTATTTATGTATTTGTTTGCCTCCTCATGAGATCCTAGAAACATGTCATTTTCATTTTCATCTTTATATTCCTATTTTATTTCTTAAGACTTTATCTTTTTTATTTATTTTTTATTTTTTTTTAATGAAGTCTCACACTGTCACCCGGACTGGAGTGCAGTGGTGCAATCTTGGACCACTGCAACCTCTGCCTCCCGGGATCAAGTGATTCTTCTGTCTCAGCCTCCTGAGTAGCTGGGATTACAGGCACCCACCACCACGCCCAGCAAATTTTTTGTATTTTTAGTAGAGACAGGGTTTCACTATGTTGGCCAGGCTGGTCTTGAACTTGTGACCTTGTGATCTACCCACCTCAGCCTCCCAAAGTGCTGGGATTACAGGCGTGAGCCACCACACCCAGACAAGACATTATCTCTTTAGAGCAGTGTGAAGTTCACAGCAAAATGGAGAGGAAATGCCAGTATTTCCCATATATATTCTTTAAAGTAATGGCTCTCAACTCTGTGACTATCAAGTGGAGAGTTCTTAAGAATGTCTAAGCTGGGCCTCACACTAAACCTATGAAATTGAAATCTCAGGGTATGAGGCCCAAGTGCTGGTAATTTTTCAAATATCCCAGAGGTTCACAACATGACTGTAGGTTGAAAACCATTGCCTTATAGCACCAACCACACATGAACAGATTTGTTCAGTTGTTGAGATGGTGTGGTGGGATGAAATGGAGTACTTCAGAAAATACACTGGACTGAAATTAGGAGTTGCAGGTTCTAGCTTCAGCTCTGCCCTGACTGCTGTGTAAACTGGTCAGATTCTTCAGCCTCCCTGGGCTCTGTGTCCTCATCGGCATTATAGGGAGGTTGCAGCCTATGTCTCTTCAAGCCTTGATGGCCTATGATGTAGCTAAGCAGATGTTATCCTACCCTCTTTAGTTTGGGAAGTCAAATCCAGTGATAGAATGGTGTGGGTGCTTTTCTTGCTTTCCTCATAATACACTTCTCTCCTCCCCATGCCAGCCCCACCTAGATGCACATCAGAGGAGCTTACAGAAGACATTTGAAGACTGTTTTCTTCTTTTCCCAAGAAACGCTATGATATTGTCAATCTGTGTTTATTTCTAATGAAGGAAATATGCCCCCTTTATTGGAAACACCTTGTGGAAGAAGGCAAAGGCCTCTCTCTACAGTCTGGCAATTGAGAGCAGAGATGCCAGCCTAGCCCCACCTGTTCCCACAGCCAAGGCAGACATGGCCCTAAATGCTTTCCATATGTAAACCTTTGTGAAGTTTCCTGTGGGCACAGTGCAGATTGGGCCTCAGTTGCTACTTCTGGCCAAAGTAAATCAAACCACATGCCTGGAGAGGAATCAAGGTGAATGTACTTGCACTAGAGGCAAAAAATGTAAGCAAGTAGTACCTTCTCACGTTGGTCATGAACGCCTCTCTCATACACCAGGCATTGGCCAGACCTGTAAAGTAACAGCAAATGCCAGTCCTGAAAATCACTGTGGACTTGAAGTAGGCTATCTGATGTTCCTTATAAGCCAGCCATCCTTTTCACTCAATAAACAACAGAGGGGACAGAAAATTGGAAGGTAGCAAACATGTGAGGAATTTCTTTTGGCACCCCAGCTTCTGTCTGACCTAGAGCCAAGAGGTGGAGCAGACAGAGCTCTTGTGCCTGGTCCTCAAGCTCTTTCTTCATCTCTTCAACCTAGGCTGGGTTGTCTCATATTTGTCAGATTTTTGAGGAGGGGCCCTTGGCCTGTGAGTGTGTGGTGGCAATAGCCATTCTCAGAAAAATGCATCTTGCCAGAAGAAAATCAGCATCCTTAGAATCCTGTAGAAAACAGGCCTCTACGATGCTGCCCTTCTGGTGATTTGTAAACAGTATTTCCTATTAGACCTCAACTGAGCTTCAACTCAACATTGCCAGGTCTGTCCTGCAGACTCTGGCTGAGCAACAGATGAAAGGAGTACTCAGACACAGGTATCCCATGAAAGAGCAGCTAGAGGACTGCCTAGCACTAGGTGGCTGAAGAGTCAGCAGCCCCGATAAGCCAGAACTGCTTGTATTTTTTCAGTGCTGGTATAATATCAAAAGCCTGGAGCCAACACAATCTGTGGATAATTAACATTGTCGTCCCCCCTTGCAGGGAGCAGTCTTGCACGTGGATGATCAAAGGTCGGTCTCTGGATGACATAAGTAAATAAGCTTATCTAAATAGATTTCTTTACACTCCCTTGTTAGCTAGTCCTCACCCTTAGCCTCAGAGTAAGAGAATTAGCTGCCTTCAACTTTATTCTCTCCCGAAGCTTTTGCAAGACCTTCCGACCTTTCAAGAAGGTTTGCATCTTTCCTTATAGCTTCTCCCACCACCGTGACCGATCTCCTACATCTCCCCCTTTTCTGTATTTTTGCATCAGGTTTTGTTGGTTGAAGAGTACAGATGTGTGCAGCAATAGGTTTGTCAGGTGTAGCGGTCACAGCTTGTTTTCCAGCTTTACATCCTAGAATTAGTAAATAACGTGAGATAAACATGAGCATAATCAAAAATATCCTTTTCCAATGAAGGAGTGACTACCAGGAGTGGGGGTCTATCCAGGAGAGATGTTCTTGTACATCCTTCCATATGGCTGTTTGTTGGGCATGTAGATCTATGGCATTTAGGGATTCTTGAATTTTAGTTTTAAGTTGCTTTATGTCTGCTGTTAAATTATCATGTAAGGGTCCCCAGAGGTGTTGTTTCACTTCATCCCAACTACGTATTGATTGATTCCAAGGTAGAGAGGTGACACAGATATGCTTATGCTCCCAGTCACAGTTCTATTGCTATTGGAATGCCTGTGCATCTTGTCATTCCACTATATATTCCAAGGTAGCCTCAAGGGCTTGCAGACATGCAAGAATCTTGTGATCTATACCCTGCTGTAAGAGAAGTTCATTAGTCATATTTCTGGCCAAGTTGTCCACAAAGGTAGCTGTTTGTACTGATTCAGTAATAGATACAACAGCAACACTAGCAGTGGCTAGGATGACTATGGTTGAGACTGTAAAGGCTATAAGTGTACCTATGAATTTTTTGTGTCTGACCTGGGACAGGGCACGTTCTAAGGTGGCAAGAGCAGAGGAACCTTGCCAGTCGCGTGTCAAATTGACTGGTAGGAATGCCTCAAATTGTCTCCTTAATACCATGACACTAGTAATATTTAAGTTAGATATATTGTAATTAGTGATACATGACGCGAACCAAACCTGTCCCTGCACTTGGGTCACAAACTTGGAGTTTTGGGGTATAATGGAAATATTGGTTCCCATAAGGAAAACATATGGATGCGTAGTGCAAATTAGACACTGATCTGTGTGATTATGAATAAAGGTCATAGTATAATTGTTACTGGAATTATGATGTATCCCATGCCAGGTGTTAAGGGGGTGCTAAGATGTCCCAGGTGCCATAAAGTGTCTTGGGGTGGCATGGAGTCTACTTGGGGTCTGGGATATCCCATCCCCCCATCAGCCCAAATCATAGGGGAATGGAATGTGCCTATGAAACTGTGATTGATGCCATGATTGATGCAGACAAATGGCTGTGGGGGCTCCAGGCTAAGATGTTATAATTGCCTAACTGGAGGCTACAGGCTTGTCCCCCGTGACAGACCTCCCAGCCAAAGTGGAATCCATTACTTTCCCAGCTTTGTTCTTTAGCACAGGGAGGAATGTTGGGGAAAGTGGCATTGGTTGCATTGCCTGGTTTGAGACTACCTGCAACCAAGAATGTTAAGGCATTTCCTTTGCCATAATGTAGCCATAATTGTGTTTGGGCAGGTACACAGTAAGGGTTAGAACTTTTATAACTTACACGCAGTGGGAGGATTGTGGAGTGATATGTAGTGTTACCTGGCACCTTAGTCCAATGTGTGCCATTAATGAGGGACACTACCGGGGGCAACTCAATCCCTCCCAGCCAAATAGTTATGTTATTAGAGGCTGGGAAGGGAGTGTCTGCCTAGGTAACAGGGTGGAAGAAAGACGGATCTAAGAGATGAGCCCAATAGAGTGCAGCAGGTGTGGGTTGCAGGCAGAGTGAGAGAATAAGAAAGGTTATTACCCTATGAGACTTGCAATGTACAACAGAAAGCATAGCAAGGAATACATTATCTGGAGTGAATGGTGTCTGTGTCTGGAGCAGGATTTGCTCAGCCTCCTGAGTTGTCTTCTTCAGCGTTCCCCAGGTAATGTCCGGGGCCTGTCATCTGAGGAAGCTGCATCGACTGGGGTCATTTCCTTCCTTTCTGGTACTGGATTGGGTCCTAGTCATGCCATGGTATGGTTTGATGCATCATTCTGGAATCCAAAGAGGGCTTGAGGGGGTGTGAACACAAGCATATCCTCTTCCCCATGTTAGCAAATCATTTGGACCACACCATACATTACTATTTACATCTTTCCATAAAACCACAGGTTTTATGTTTTGAGGGCATTTTGCAAAATGCTTTTCTATGGCTGATTGAAATTTATCATCTACATTTAAAAATTTAAGGGTAAATAAGGCTTTTGCCAATAGTGTTGCAGGGTCCTTACTCATATTCCCCCTTTTCTGTTTTTTGAGCATATTTTTAAGGGTGGAGTGGACACATTCTACTATGACCTGTCTTAGGGGTTATAAAGGATGCCTGTGGAATGTTGGATGTTCCACGTGTGACAAAATTGTTGAAATTGTGAGCTGATATAAGCTGGACCGTTATCAGTTTTAATTTTTGTGGGCCACTCCATAAATGCAAAAATTAAGAGAAGATGTTTAATGATATATCAGGCAGACTTTCCAGGAAGAGCATGAGTCCTGATTAAGTGGGAATTGGTATCAACAGATACATGTATATATCTTAGTTTTCCAAATTCAGGGATGTGTGTAATATCTGTTTGCCATAACTGATTAGATTCTAGTCCTCTAGGGTTAACACCTGTTGAAGGAGGGGATGTGACTGTAAGCTGGCAATCTGGGCATTATAAAATAATTTGTTTAGCTAGTCTTTGGGTAACTTGAAATTGTTTAGATAAATTTCTCCAATTTTGGTCGAAAAATTGATGTGATTGGGTGGCTTGGTCAAGCAATGATGTCATAATCTGCAGGTCTGCTTGATTATTGTCATAAGCCGGTGGCCTGGGCAGTGAGGTGTGGGTCCGAATGTGTGTAATAAAAATAGGATGTGTACATTGATCTAGCAATTGCTGAAGTAAAAGAAAATGTGCACACAGGATGGGTTCAAGAGTGGACCTAATGACGGCTATCTCAAGGTTCTGCAATAAATAAATGGAGTAAGCAGAGTCACTAACAATATTGATAGGCTGAGTGGAAAAGGTTTCTAGGGCCAATATTAGGGCTCCAACCTCAGCTCTCTGAGTGCTAGTAAATCCAGATCGAGTGAGGGAGTTATGTGGTTCCCATCAGATAGCCGCTTTTCCATTTTTCCCAGAGCCATCAGTAAAAAACATTAAAGCATTAGGTATGGGGGAGTGAACTACTTTTGTAGGTGTAACTACAGCAGTACAAGATAAGAACTGAAGTAGTTTGTCAGCAGGAAGGGCATCTTCTATATGGCCTGCATAATCAGAGAGTGCTATCTGCAGGTCTAGAGATAAGGGCAAAACTGCTTTAAATTGTTTTTTACTCAAGGGAATTTTTATGACATCAGGGTCATAACCTAGCAATTGATTGCATCGTCTGCAGCCTGTATAGATAAGTTTACTGACTAGCTGGATAGAGGGAGATAGTGTTTTAGTCCTGATAGGTGAGCAAAAACCCATTCTAGAAAGGGCAGTCCTGGGGCCATCTGTCCCATTAATCTTGTTGAGGAATGTTTGGTAGGAAAAACAAATAATTGGACTGAATATCGTGGGTCTATGCTATCTGGTTGCCTCTGACAAATAGCTTGCTCTATTTCCTCAATTTCCCTTTGTGCTGCGGGGGTTAAATACCTGGGGGAGTCTAGGTCTGCATTGCCTTTTAGGATAGAAATCAGGTTTGTAACTTATCACTAGTTATGCCTAAGGTGGGACAAAGCCAGTTAATATTACCTAGTCATTTTTGATATTCATTTAAGGTGTGTAAGTTGTTAGGATTTAATTTAACCTTCTGGGGTCTTACTGACTGGGAAGTTAGTATCTATCCAGGATATTTTTAAGGAGAGGACATCTGTACTTTTTCAGGTGCTATGATTAAACCTCTTAATTGTGTATTCTTTTTGACAGAGGCATATAAACTTACAAGTATTGGCTCTGTTGGAGATGCCAGTAACATATCATCCTTAGAATGAATAATCTTGCAATTATGAAATTATTTTCTACTGGGGAGCAAAGCCTGATTTACATGATACTGACACATGGTAGGACTGTTTAGCATTCCTTGAGGAAGTAGTTTCCAATGAAATTGGCAAACTGACCTTTCATTATTGATAGCTGGTATTGTAAACAGAAATTTTTCTCTGTCCTGTTTTGCAAGGGGAATAGTATAAAGACAGTCTTTTAAGTCAATAATGACTATAGGTTAATCTCGAGGAATCACCATGGGGAAAGGGAGCCCTTGTTGAAGAGGCTCCATAGATTGCAAATTAGCATTGATAGCACATAAGTCATGCAAAAGTCTCCATTTACCAGACTTTTGGGGAATGACAAAAATGGACTAATTCCAAGGGCTGTTTGATGGCTCTATATGGACAGCTTTTAAATGTTCCTCAACTAATTCATGGACCCTTTGTAATTTCTCTCCCTTTAAAGGTCACTGTTCTACCCAAATTGGATCTTGAGAGAGCCACATCAGGGGTAGGGGAGGAATTACAACAGTGGCCATTATTAAAAAGGGCTCTGCAGAGTGACCCCCCATTGGGCTAATAGGTCTTGTCCCCAAAGTTTAACAGGGATGGGCATGATTAGAGGTTGTATAACTGCTTTTCTTTCTTCCAAATCGCAACATGTCAGGGGATGTTTGCTCTGCTTGGCTGTGTGCATGTCCCTGATGCTAACAATTTTTTGTTTCTGAGTAACCCAAGGCCAAGTTTCCGGTCAGTTTTGATCACTAATGATCAAAATGTCTGCCTCTGTGTACAATAAGCCAGTAAAATTTTTATTTCCAATTTTTAAGGTAATCATGGGTCTCTGATCAGTGATTAATTGGTTCCAGTATACCCCTGTGGCTCCCATGCTTCCAAAACTTCCCTTTCCCCTTTCCTTTCCCAGTATAGTAAGAGTAGTAACTGAGCTATCTTTGATCCAGAGGAAGAATATGCAGACCTTTACATTCCATCATAATATCTCACCTTGGTAATCACTATCAATTACCCTGGTGAACACACTGATTCCTCTACTGGATAGGCCTGATCACCCTAGGACTAATCCCACTGTTCCCTGAGGCAGTGGGCCCCAGATCCCTGTTGCAACCCTTTTAGGATCTTCTCCTTCTTTTAGCACTAATTTGTTGGGGCAGAGTAAGTCCAGGCCTGTGCTCCTAGAGGTGGCTGCTCTGAGAGAGAGGACTGCGGGCTTTCCATCTGACCGAGGAAAGCTGTTGGCATTGCCCCAGTTTGGAGCGGGGTCTGGGGCTGACCCATAATGAAGTTTCTTACCTAGGGGATTGCTGTTTTTATCAAATTTGTACTTGCATTGATTTGCCCAATGTTTCCCCTTTTTACATTGGGGATATACAGAAGGGAGTTCTTTTCCTGAGTTAACTTGGTCTCTACTATTGGGGCATTCCCGCTTCATATGACCTGGCTCTCTGCTTAGAAAACAATTTGGGTTTTTCTTCCTTTTCTCTTTAGGAGGCTTTAATGCCATAGCCAATATTTTGGCTTTGTGTGTTTCAGTTCCTACCAGTTGACACACTCAGACAAATTCCCCGACTGTAGCTGCTTTTCCTCTGATTGCCTGCATTGCCTGTTGGCAATCCACATTAACGTTTTCATAAGCCAGTTGCAACAATAAGATATCAGCAACCTGGGCATGACTAATTTGTCTTTTAATTGCCAGGGTTAACAGATTGACAAATTGAACAAATGGCTCCTGAGGCCCTTGTCGAGCATTTATAAAAGATCCCTGTTGAACTCCGCTTTTAGGAATTCGATCCCAAGCCCTAAGAGCAAACAAAAACACTTGGGTATAGGCTTGGGGAACAAAACTTAATTGTTGTTGTACATTGGCATAGGGACCCCTGCCCTGGAGAAGAACAGCTGTTATGTCTTGCCCAGCCAATTGATTCTGGTTGGCTTGTTCGCACAACTCATCATATTCTGCCTTCCAGAAGAGGTATTGACTGGGCTCTAAAGTTGTTTTAGCTAGCACTGACCAGTCCCATGGTGTCATACCGAAGTTGTCTGCGATGGCTTCAGTTAATCCTTTCATAAATGGGCTAGTGGCTCTGTTTTCTTTAATGCTTTTTCTTATCTCTTTATAAGCATCAAAATAAATGGGTTCATATACCTGATTGCCTTGTCAATCTCACATTACCAGGCAGGCCAAGAGCTCCCCTTCTAATGCTGCCTGCATAAGACGGGTCCCATAGCTGCAGTGTGGGACCTTGTCATTTTTCCAATTAATATATTCAAGGAAGGGGCTCAGGAAAAATCTCCGTTTTCTCTTTTGTACCTTTCGCTGGTAACAGCGGGGCTGAGGGAGGAGGAGGTGGTGGTAAGGTAGGGGATAGTTCTTCCTCCCTTCCCTTTTTAGACTCTTCCATGTAGAGTGGGGCCAAATCTGCCCTGACTAAGGCCCATAACATTAAAGATGTTACCGGGACCTGTTGCCCTTGCGCATAATTGCATTTAAGATTTCTCCCCGCTAGTTCCCAGACCTCTAGGTCTAGTGTGCCTTCTTCCAGAACCACGGGTTATGGGAAACAACAGTTTGCATGACGTCCCTTAATTGAGCCTGCGAAACTGAGGCTCTGCTAGCTTTAAGGAGCTATTTCAATACTTTCATATACTGTTTCTGTTGAGCTGATAACTGTTGTCTCATGATGAAACCCTCAAACTTGGAAATCCTGAGTGGACACCAATGACTTACTGACTGCAGAGTCTCTTCACTTTCATTTTTCAAGGTTCCATTGTGATCTGTTGCAGCATTCCTCACATGGGGCACCAGCTGCTGGATTTGTCCCATAGACCCTGGCTGAGCAACAGACAAAAGGAGTACTCAGACACAGGTATCCGATAAGAGCAGCTAGGGGACTGCCTGGCACTAGGTGGCCGAAGAGCCAGCAGCCCTGATAAGCCAGAGCTGCTTGTATTTATTCAGTACTGGTATAGTGTCAAAGGCCTGGAACCAACACAATCTGTGACATTGTTGTCCCCTCTTGCAGGGAGCAGTCTTGTGCACAGATGATCAAAGGTCGGTCTCTGGATGACATAAGTAAATAAGCTTATCTAGATAGATTCCTTTACACTCCCTTCTTACCTCGTCCTTGCCCTTAGCCTCAGGGTAAGAGAATTAGCTGCCTTCAGTTTTATTCTCTCCCAAAGCTTTTGCAAGACCTTCCAACTGTTCAAAAAGGTTTGCATCTTTCCTTATAGCTTTTCCCACCACCCTGACCAATCTCCTACACAACATGATGCTATGGAAAGAGCTCAAGACCTGGGACAAGAATGAAATCACATTCTTCCTACCCCAGTTAATTGCTTCCTCATCTCACTCCAGTCATTGAACATCAGTAGAACCTCAGCTTCCTCATCTGCAAAATGGGAAGGTGGCAATCACCACAGAGGACTTGTAAGAATTTGTTCATATATTTTAATAGTTAAATGAATGGGTTCTCAAGGCAGGCTGTCTGAGTTCAAACCTCCTTCTATCACATTTCAGCTCTGTGGCCCTGGGAAAGTTATTTCTTCTCTCCCTACTTCAGTTTTCGTATCTGTAAAATGGTGATAATAAGAGGATTCACCTCATGGGGTTGTCATAAGGATTAAATGAAATAATACTTGTAAAGCTCCTGGAATAGTGGCTGGTACAGTGTAAGCACTCAGTAAACGGAAGAGTTAACATTTACCGTGCATTATAGTCCCCAAAACAGTGGCTGGCATACCACACATGTTCAGTGACTGCTAGTTATTATGACTACTGGGACTTCCACTCAGCTGAGGGAAGGAATGTCTGCCCTCACTTTTCATTTCCTTTCTCTCAATGTCTGGTATGAATCAGATGTGAGTCCCCTGAGGTGTCATTCTGGCCCTGGGGGAGGAGAAGGAGAGGATGTGAAGCCAAGTGAACAGATTAGTGACATCAGGCGAGCATCCCAGGCTTCATGGGAGAGCTCAGGCCCAGGATCAGCTGACCTTTCCACAGGAAGAGGAGAAACCACAGCAGCCCTCACTTTCCCTGGGTTTTCCCTGATTCATGATAAGTCATGCTTCCTAGGTCCTGCCCTGTGAAGAAAGATGTTTCTTCAGAAGACAGGAGTGTGTGACTAGGGTCCCAGGCTCTGCGCTCAGACAAGATGTTTTGATGAGGTTGCCTGGGCCATGGTGAGGGGAGGTTTTAGCTTTGAAGGGGCCTCCGAGTCCCTGTGGTAATCACTGAAGAGGATAAGTACCTGTCTCAAAGATAAATGTCCTCTTCAGAGGTCAGCAGCAGAGGCAACTAAGCAGTCTCTGGTTGGCTGTTTAGCATAACTGCTCTTACTTTCTCTAAAATTAGTCCATGCCTTATTCCTGGAATGGACAAATTACCTGTGCATCAAGGTAATTTCCAGAGAACATTTTCAGAGAAGTTAATTTCTCTGGAAATTACCTTGATGCACATTCATTTTTTCTATAAATATTGGAGGGTTCACCGTATGCCAGGCATAGTGCTAGGGAATATACTCAAAGAGGTTTTCACAAAATCCTAAATAATAATCAATATTTATAATGTTTTTTGTGTTAATATAAATGGGTTCAGAGTCCAATGTGGGCATAGTAAATGGGTATATCACGCAAGGCTTTACAGATAAAATAACATTAAGGTTAAGCTGTTGGTTAAAATTCTATCTCTGCTACTTACTCTATATCTTGGAGAAGGTTTCTTAAACTTTCTGAGCTTTTGCTTCTCCATCTGTAAAATAAAGATAATGGTAGGGCTCTGTATGTGGATTGAGTGAGATAATACATATAGAATGGTGTACCAGGAACACAATTAACAAATGGTGGTTATTTTTATTGGTGAAAATCTGTACATATCTAAAAATTCCATGTGGACAGTTTCCCAATATTATGGCATATTTGGAATTTACTATTCAAGTTTTCATTCCATGGATGGTTGTGTTTGAGCCTAAAATCCTGCAGTGAGGGCTGCTGAAGACTGTCATGGTTGCTTAAGATCTACTGAATTTCTGAGTATTAAAGGTTGAGTTCAAGAGGGGGATGCCTGCATAGGTAGGGCCAAATAGAATCAGTGAGTAGAGAGCTTTCCCTGGGGGACTCACAAACTGCCTCTTCTGCTCATACTCCTAGCCTTACAGGAAGTCTTGTGAGGCCATTCGCACTGGCTGGCTGCATTCCAAAGCTAGGGGGAAGAGGAGAGAGAAACAGAGCTCTAAGTCACCTTGAGTTCACAAACTATTCAATTCCTTCTGTGAAAACCTCTATCACCCCTGTAGATGAAGGCATCCTGTATAATAAATGACCCTTCCCCAAATTGTTCAAAATGTGTCTATTATGAGCATCAATTTGCGCCAGGCGCAGAAGTCATACGTGCTTGCCATCCTCTATCATTTCCACGTAACATGAGCAAAATGGCTGCAGCATCCCAAAGGGAACAGTAACTTTGAGCTATTCAGTACGGGTTCTATAGAAGTAGCCTTGGTTCCTTCTGCCCTTTCTGTCTTCCATCAGTTTCATGGGTCTTTGTTTTCATTTCTATTTTTTTTTTTTATTATACTTTTAAGTTCTAGGGTACATGTGCACAACGTGCAGGTTTGTTACATATGTATACATGTGCCATGTTGGTGTGCTGCACCCATTAACTCGTCATTTT
>NW_012105331.1:1823040-1839770 GCF_000951045.1 Mandrillus leucophaeus
CAATGACTGGCGCCCCTCCCCCAGCCTCGCTGCCATCTTGCAGTTAGATCTCAGACTGCTGTGCTAGCAATGAGGGAAGCTCCTTGGGTGTGGGACCCTCCAGGCCAGGTCTGGGATATAATCTCCTGGTGTGCCATTTGCTAAGACCTTTGGTGAAGCACAGTATTAGGGTGGGAGTTACTGGATTTTCCAGGTGTTGTGTGTCTCAATTTTCCTTGGTTAGGAAAAGGAAATCCCTTCCCCCTTGCACTCCCCAGGTGAGGCGATGCCTTGCCCTGCTTCAGCTCTCACTGGTCGGGCTGCACCCACTGACCAGCACCAACTGTCCGACACGCCCCAGTGAGATGAACCCGGTACCTCAGTTGGAAATGCAGAAATCACCTGTCTTCTGTGTCGCTCACACTGGGAGCTGGAGGCTGGAGCTCTTCCTATTCAGCCATCTTGGGTGCCCCTCCTCCATTTCTATTTTTTGAGATCTCTTTCTCTCTTCTCATGATATAGACTGTGCCACAAGACATCTTTGAGAGGCCTGAGACTGGCTAACCCAGGAGAGGCTTGAAAATGGCTTGGATGAAGCCAAGACCAAGTGGGATATACCCCTTATTCAGCTCCTTTTTCCCCCTAGGGTTATTTAGATTGGAGTCCTCTTATGGCATTTAGTTTATGACTTTATGTGCAGCCATGTTGTGATCCAGAGACTGTTAAGTTTTTTCCAATGTTAGTCCCCTACTAAAACGCACACCCTTTGTGATCAGGGGCTGGGTCTTTTCATATTTTCATGGTCACGATTTCTTTTAGTGGTGTCATCAAAAGAAGTTTCAAAAAGCAACTTCCTAACAGGGGGCCAATGAATATTTGAGACCTGAGTGGCTGGAGTGCTACAAAGAGGATGTAGTTGGAGTAGAGAAATTTCTGGATAGTCTTGAATTTCTATTATTCAAAGTTGGCCTAGAATAAGACAGGCTGAGGTCTGGCCCTCACCTACCTATCCACTCATCTCACATCATATGTCCGTAGCCCTTTATCATCAAGACTCACTGGCTCTCTTTAAGAGCTGCAAACATTTCACATTGCACATGATGGTCCCTCTGTCTTGGGTGGTTCCATCCTCATCAACTCCCCCAGTTCACTTTTACCAGATTAACTCCCTTTATGCACCTTTGAGAGCTTATTTCAGTTACCACTTTCTCAGAGAGTCTTCTCTAATCTCCTTCACGTGATAAAATCCCTTTATTTCTAGTATTCTTATAGCATCTTTTGCTCCCATTCAGGAAACTTAATACTTAACACATTTGCTCATGTAATTCACTGGTATCACTATCAGCCTCCTTCTAGATGATAAGCTCCATGAAGGCAGGGCTTGTGTCTATTTTTATTCACCACTGCATCCTTTGTGCCTACTATTTAATAGGTACTCAGTAAATATTTTGAACGAATAATTTGAAATTAATGTTGACATTTAAATACATTCACAATAATTTACTGAGCATCTACCATGGGGAAAATGTGTGAGGCTTATTAGGAACAAGAAGAAAGGAAAATACTATGAATCATAAAGGTGCCAATAACATAAATGAGGTTGCGGGGTGAGAATTGCAGAGTAGACTAAGGAGCAGGCCAAGAGAATATGGAAATTGATTGATGTCATAAAGCAATGCACACAGGATAGAACTGGCTTCACTAATGAGGGTGAAGGAATGCATGTGGGGCTGATAAGATGAATTGATCTGTTGCAGTGTCAAATTTGCAGCATAGTTTAATAAGAGTCCATTAATTTTCTATTGATATATAACAAATTACTTTCAAACATAGTTTCTTAAAATAGTTATTACCTTATAATTTCAGTGAGCATGACTTCATTGGGTTCTTTGCTCTGGGTCTCTCACAAGGTTGAGTGCAATTTACTGAATACTTATGCCTCACCAAAATTCATATGTTGAAATTCTAGCCCCCAAGGTAATGGTATTTGGAGATAGAGACTTTGGGAGGTGATTAGGCGATGAGTGCAAAGCCCTCATGAATGGGATTTGTGCCCTTACAAGAGATAACCTAGAGAGCTAGCAGTGCCTTTCACCATGTGAGGACACAGCAAGAAGGCTCTGTCTATGAACCAGAAAGCAGGTCCTTATCAGACACTGAATCTGCCATCACCTTGCTCTTGAACTTCTCAGCCTCTAGAACTATGAGAAATAAATTTCTGTTGTTTGCAGGCTACCCAATTTATGGTATTTATTATAGTAGTCTGAATGGACTAAGCTGCTGGGCTTATAGTCTCATCTGAAGACTTGAATGGAGAATTATCCATTTCTAAGATCACATGGTTGGCAGGATTTAGTTCTCTTGAGCTTTGGATGAGGGCTTTGGTTGCCTACTGGCTGATGGCCAGATGCTTCTTTCAGTTCCTTTCTGTGTGGGCTTCTTCATAGGGTAGTTCACAACATGGTAGCTGACTTCAACAGAATGAGCAAGTGATAGGGCAAAGGAGAGTGCAAGTGAGGGAAAGAGAGCAAGACAGAAGTCACAGCTTTTTTTAAACCCTAATCTTGGAAGTGACATCCTGTCATTTTTTGGCATATTCTGTTAATTAGAAGTAACTCACTAGATCCAAACCACCCTCAAGGTTAGGAGATTATACAGAAGACAGAGATCACTGGGGATAATTTAAGATGCTGCCCACCTCAGTCTATGATTGCTATTGCCAGTTAGAATTGGAAAGAAGAGCAATATTTTTATATTTCAAGGGTTATGAATTGTGTTATTTTTAAGTAGCAGGCATAAGGGACAAGGTAAACTGAGAGAGTATGACTCACACTCTTATATATTGTGGAAAGAAAACTGCTGTGATCAAACACTACTTTCTGCTTGAATCTTGGCTTAGTAAATCTCTCCCAGACAGGAGAGTAAATCATGATAAAGATGGAAATTTAGAAAATAAAGGCAGGATTTTACATATGACTCATGTTCTGAGACCAGGGATAAGATGTTAGAACAAAGTCAAAAAGTTCCTTGTTCCCAGCCCTCACAAGATTCCTCCCACACTCCAACACTCACCAACTCCTTGACCCTTTTCCAGACTCACCCAGAAGTCAAGAACTGTGTCACATTAATGTTCATTTGGGTATTTGTTGTTTCACAAAGACAGCAAGACATACCTCATTTTATTATGCTGTGCTTCAATGCACTTCGCAGATATTGTTTTTTTTTTCCGTCACGAATTAAAGATTTGTGGTAATCCTGTGTTGAGCAAGTCTATTGGAGCGATTTTTCCAACAGCATGGCCTCATTTTGTGTCTATGTATCACATTTTTATAATTATTGTAAGATTTCAAGCTTTTTCATTACTATTATGTCTGTTATGGTGAATGTTATTGCTCATTGATAATGCACCTAGTCACTCAAGAGCTCTTATGGGGATGAACAAGAAAATGAATGTGTTTTCATGCCTGCTAACACAACATGCACTCCTCAGCCCATGAATCAAGAAGCAATTTTGACTTTCAAGTCTTCTTATTTAAGAGATACATTTCAAAGTTATAGCTGCCACAGATAGTGATTCTTCTGATGGAGCTGAGCAAAGTAAATTTAAAACCTTCTGGAAAGGATTCAACAGTCTCAATGATATTAAGAACATTCATGATTCATGGGAGGAGGTCAAAATACTAATATTAACAGGAGTTTGGAAGAAGTGGATTCCAACACTCATGATGAGTTTAAGCGGTTCAAGATTTCAGTGGAGGAAGTAATTACTGATGTAGTAGAAATAGCAAAAGAACTAGTGGAGCCTGAAGATGTGACTGAATTGCTGCGATCTCACCATAAAATTTGAACAGGGGAAGAGCTGCTTCTTATGAATGAGCAAAGAAAGTGGTTTCTTGAGATGGGATCTGTTCCTGGTTAAGAGGCTGTGAACATAGTTGATATGGCAACAAAAGATTTAGAGTATTCCATAAACTTAGTTGATAAAGCAATTGCAGAATTTGAGAGGATTGCCTCCAATTTAGAAAGACGTTCTACTGTGGGTAAAATGTTATCCAACAGCATTTCATGCTACAGATAAATCTTTCTGAAAGGAAGAGTCGATCAATATGGCAAACTTAATTGCTGTTTAATTTTAAGAAATGGACATGGATGAAGCTGGAAACCATCATTCTCAGCAAACTATCACAAAGACAGAAAATCAAAGACAGCATATTCTCACTCACAGCTGGGGATTGAACAATGAGAACACTTGGACACAGGGCGGGGAACATCACACACTGGGGCCTGTTGAGGGGTGGGGGACTAGGGGAGGGATAGCATTAGGAGAAACACCTAATGTAAAAGGACGAGTTGATGGGTGCAGCAACCCAACATGGCACATGTATACCTAGGTACATGTGTACCTGCACGTTGCGCACATGTACCGTAGAACTTAAAGTATAATAATAATAATAATAAAAGAAATTGCCATAGCCACCCCAACCTTCAGCGACCACCACCCTGATCCATCAGCAGCCATCAACATCAAGGCAAGACTCTGTATCAGCAAAAAAGATGACAACTCTCTGAAGGGTCAGAGAATTGTTAGCATTTTTAAGCAATAAAGTATTTTAAAATTAAAGTATGTGTATTTTTTAGACACACCGCTATTGCACATTTAATAGACTACAATATAGTGTAAATGTAACTTATATATGCACTGTGAAACCAAAAAGTTCATGTGATTTTACTTTGTTGAGAAATTTACTTTATTGTGGTGGTTTGAAACTGAACCTGCAATATTTCTGAGGTATATCTGTATTCCTATTATCATCAAGGACTGTCTTAGTCCATTTGATCTGCTATAATAAAATACCACAAATTGGTTAGCTTGTAAACAACAGAAATTTATTTCTCAGTTTGGAAGCTTGGAAGTTCAAGATCAAGACGTTGGCAGAATTGGTGTCTGGTGATGGCCCACGCTAGTTCATAGAGCCCTTCTCACTGTGTTCTCACATGGTGGAAGGGACTAGCTAGCTCTCGGGGGTCTCTTTTATGAGGGGGAACACTAACCCCATTCATGAGGGCTTTGCCCACCATGCTGCCCACCACATGACCATCCAAAGGTCCCACCTCACCACCTTAACATAATCTCCTTGGGGGTTAGGATTTCAACATATAAGTTTTGGGGGCACACAAACTCTCTGCTAAACATATGTGATTAGGAAAACAATATTGTGGCCGAGACTAAATAGAACCACCTCAAAAAGACATCAGAAAACTCTTGGAAGAAAGCACTGTTGATTTGGCAGTGATTTGTTTCTACCTTGATTTCTTCTTGCTGTGGAAAGGAATTGTGTGTATAAATCTTTCACCTCTAGCAGTGTTGTGGCTTCCCAGGGTTATCAGAGCTTAATCTGATTCAGATGAAATTGTATGCACTGCAGCTGTAAATGAACATCAAAGAAGGAATTCACAACGATTATAGGAAAATTCGGTTTCCTCCATTTGTCTGCCAACTAATACACTGGCCCTATCCAAAGGACATGGATTCCACTCTGGAAGATGAGCCTGGGGATGAGAGACTGCAATCTGGCTTCTGTGATGAGTCGGTAGCCTGCAGGTTTTGAGAAGTGAACTAAGACCAAATTTATGGTTCATGTCACAAACTGTGGAGGCTCAGCCAGATCAAAGAGAAATCAAGTCTGGAAGACGATGCCTCCTAGTTTTATAGCTTGAAGGAATTCCATTTTTTTTTAAATTTTTAAATTTTTTTTTTTTAACAAGGAATTGGAACAATTCATATCCTGAATTCTGGTCCTCACCACAGAGCGGGCTTGTGTGTCTCTCTCAGTATAGAACATACCAAACACCTGGAATTTTAGAAGCCCTGGCTTTGTCTAGATAGATCCTTGCCCTTCATTCTTCTTACCACAGTCCCTGAGGCTCTTAAGGACAAGAGTGTAGTATGTGGGGGAGTGGCTGGGAGCTCTGAGATCTCATTTTAGCTCTACACCTATTTACACTGCAATCCTGGGCAAATGATTTATCCGCTTTGATTTAAGTAATTCCTCATTCTGTAAAATGGGAAAAATAATATCTACCTGCTCACCTCACAGAATTACTATAAAGATTAAATGTCGACGTTATAGGTAAAAACTACTTCATAAATTATAGTATGTAAGCAATACTTCCCCTCATCCCCATAGTCATCTTCACTTCTCTAGTTTCTTATTCATTCACTTATTTGTCCAACCATTTATTTATATTATCTCACTTGCTCTGCTATTCCTCTAACTGGCATTTTAAAAAGCATTTTACTACTTCCTTCTCTCACATTCATATTTACTTTTGTGTTTTCACTCTTCCTATGTATTTTCTTTATTAATTAACTCTTCATCGTCTTTATCACTCAACCTCTCCCATCGTCTGTTCCAATGTCTTGCTTAATTCCTGCCCTCAATTTCCTTCCTCTGTCCTGTGTCCTTCTCACTCCTTCCCAATGCCATAGCCCATCCCAAGTTGGCCAGAGGCTGATTCTTGCACTAGGAAGCATCACTGAAGAGCCCTGTCCCAATGTCATGATGATGAGTTGTGCATCAGTTTCCTTGTCTGAGAAATGAGTATACTTACTAACAGATTATGATGCTATGACTTTATACCCACTTTTTGCTGATGAGAAGACCTACCTTAACTATATTTGCTGAAAATGTGAGTTTAGTAAGTAATCATAGATAAATAATTATGGAAAATTTATAATATGTAAACACAATTTAATTTACTTAATTATGTAAGTCCTGCACAGTAGGTATTATTTGAAGTTTAAGTACAATAAATAAACTTCCCAAGATTATGCAGCCAGAATTAAAAGCCAGGTGCTTCAGATTCTAAAGTCAGCTCTGTGCACTACATTCTGTCTATCTCCTTACCTCTAAAATTGTTATTTTTGTGATGGACAAGAAATCATATGACAGGTGTGGGAACAGCGGCTACACAGATGAATCAATGACCCTGAGGCAACTTGGATTGCAAGGGTTCTATAGGTGAAGAGGACTGATCTGTTTTTAGGAAGGTAAATGGACAACAGAGGATAAGCCCAAACTGGGATTTGTGTACCTTTCCCTGGGACTAAGGTCGTTAGATTCATAAAAATACAAGTTATCCAGTTAAATTTGAATTTGAGAAAAAACAACAAATAATAGTTAATATGAGTATAATCCATACAATATTTGGGATATAATCTATTAAAAAATTATTCAATACTTATTTGAAACTCAACTTTTAACTAGGCAGTCTGTGTTTAATCCGACACCTCTACATAGTTCTCCAAAGCATTTTGCCTTTTCTGCTATTGCAGTGCTTGTTGTTCTTTGCACTATTGCTAGTTCTTGGCATATTTCCAAAGCCCTTAAAAATCACATAGTAAGACTTAGGCTTTCTAACTATGACTTAAAAAACTTGATGCAATATAATAAAATATTGATAAATTTGACTACATAAAAGTAAAAGCCTTTTAAGTGGCAAAAAACCAACCAAACAAACAAACAAAAACAAAAACAAAAAAACACCATAAACCAAGTCAAAAGACAAATGACAAACTAGGAGACAATACTGTAAAACATATCATAGATCTAGTTTCTTTAGGAACTAGATCTAAATTGAGGAAAAACAGAAAATACTATAGTAAAAAGGGCAAAATACATAGATGATTCATAACAGAAATTTAAAAATGGCTCTTACACATTTAAGAAAATGTTCAATTTCACTTATAATAAGTAAAATGCAAATTAAAACTACACTGACATTTTTACCTATCAGATAGGCAAATATTTAAAAGCTCGACAATTCACTGTTGGCAAGGCTGCAGGGAAATAGGCTGTCTCATATGTTGCTGGTAGAATGTAAAATGGCATATGTTCCTATGGAGGAGAATTTCAGAACACATACTAAAATTACATTGTGCATTCACCCTTCAACATAATGATGCTAATTCTAGGAATTTACTCTGAATACATACTTCTAACAATATAAAAAAAACATATGCATAAGGTTATTCCATGCAGCACTGCTTATAATTGCAAAGTATAGGAGATACTTAAATATCTAAGCATAGGGGCCTAGTTAAAAGCTCCATTCACACAGTGGAGTAATACACAGCTATAAAAAAGAATGAGGAGATCTCTGCTAACTGGATAAGGAGTAATTTCCGGGAGATAATATTAAGTGAATAAAGCAAAGAGCATATAGTATGTTACTTTTTGTGTGCTAAAGCAGGAAAAATATTTTTTACTTAGGAAAGCATGTGAATGTTCTACATATTCAACAAATAAAATTAAATAGGGAAAGGAAGGAGGAAAACAATAAAAGCAGAAAGAAAAGAATAAACCTAATCATATTTCAGTAAATATGGTAACCATAGTGAACAAAAAATAAAGGAAGGAGGGAGGGAGAGAGGAAAGAATAAATAAATCTAAGTAACTTACAAACACAATTTTTGACAATATACCTTCAATTTGGGCCAAGGTTGGGCATGAGGGGTGAGGGGAGAAGGATAGCAAACAAATCCTGAACTCTTAGTGCTTTTTTTTCAGTTACAGAAATATGGGCAAAGCAGTTCTGAAACTATTTTAGATAAATTATAGCATTGAGTCAGTGAGTAAATGATGTGGAAGGGAGTCAAAGTTCTCTCTGTGGAAGAAGGAACATACAAATACAGCATGTGAAATCACACTACTGGGATTCATACTCATTATACAAAAAAGATACTTGCACACACATGTTTGTAGTAGCACAATTCACAATTGCAAAAATGTGGAACCAACCCAAATGCCCATCAATCAACGAGTGAATAAAGAAACTGTGGTATATATATATGTGATGGAATACTACTCAGCCATAAAAGAGAATGAATTAATGGCATTCACAGCAACCTGGCTGAGATTGGAGACTATTAAGTGAAGTAACTCAGGAATGGAAAACCAAACATTGTATGTTTCATTCATAAAATGGAGCTAAGCTATGAGCATACAAAGGCATAAGAATGACACAGTGGACTTTGGGGACTCAGGGGGAAAGGGTGAGAAGTGGGTGAGGGATAAAAGACTACAAACTAGTTGCAGTGTATACTGCTCGAGTGATGGGTGCACTGAAATCTCACAAATCACCACTAAAGAACTTACTCATGTAACCAAACACCAACTGTGCCCCAATAACCTATGGGAATAAAAATTTTTTTAAAAAAAGAAATTTTTAAATTATTGATGGTAGTCACACTGTTGTGCTATCAAATACTAAACAACAACAACAAAAACCACACACACACACACAAAAATACATAGTATGAGAGAAGGCAAGAAAGAACCCCATGGGCATGCATTGGAATTGTAGGTATCAGTATGAACTGATGATTTCTAAATTATGTAAATGCATGTGATGTACACATGTAATCAAACATGTATATGTATGTTTGTGTTTGTTTTCATGTTCAATGTGTGTTTGTATATATATTTTATATATGTATATGTATAGGTATACATATATGCATTTCCTAGGCCTGTTGTAAGGGTCAAGAATCGAAGACACTCCAGTAGCAATGATCCCACCTAAAACCTAAATTTTGGTCTCTAATACCATTCTCCACTAAAAGGAATCAAGGGTCTTTGATATGGCTGATTCCAGGGATGAGATAGGGTAGGTAAAAGATAAACCTGGAACATCTTGTTATGCTGGAAAGTAAGAAAGCACTTTTAAAAAATGATAGAGTCATGTCACAATTACCAAAGTGCTAGCCGGAAAGGGTTCTCAATGGCCAAATCTGGGACAATTTGAGGACCAAAATTCTTAAATACAGTGATAAACTATAAACAATTGAAAAAATAACAAATCATGAGTCCATACTGATAATAAAAAGATAAATGAATGAATGAGGGAGGATGGAGGGCTTTTGCATACAGTATAATGCTGACAGCCAACTTGTAAACATTGAGGAATTATGGAAGTTGAAAAATTATTATTTGGCAACTATTACAGTAAAGATTGCATCAGGCAAGAATCATCAATAATTGCTAAATCCAAAAGTTCTGATGAAGAGAAAAATATCCACATTGTCTTACAGTATCTTCTGTGAAGAAGAAAAAATAGTAATTCCATCGTGGAGAAATTGAACAATAACTTGACAAGGTAACCAAAATTCATTGAAGTAGATGGACATGGTATTCCTCCACATTATGTCCTGAGGAGAACACACCATCATCTATGCAGTATTCGGGCTGAGAATACAGGACCTGAATCTAGTCATAAACATGCATCAAAGACCCAGAATAAGAAACACTCTACTAGCAAAAAGGAAAGACAGTGTAGTTTTTTAAAAAAACAACAAAGAAAGGCTGTGGAAATATTTTAGGTTTAAGGAGATTACAGAGACATACCAATAAATGCAATACCTGTCCCTAAACTGGATCCTATACTAGAGGGGAAAATGCCATAAGGACATTAATGAGTCACCTGAGAAAATGGAAAGACAAATGATAGATTAGATAAAATATTGTATCAAATTTAAATTCATTGGTACTGATGACTATACTGTGATTATGGACTATATATACACTATCTATATACTTGAGAAATACACACCGAAGTATTTAAAGCTCCATGATTTATGAAGCTTACCATAAAAGTTAAGAAAAATATTACATAGGTAGAACAAGTGATAAAGCAAGTGGGATAAAATGTTAACTACAGGTGACCTTGGGTCAAAGGCATATGGGTATTTGTTGTACTGTTTCATAAGGGCAACATTTCTGTAAATTTGCAAGTATTTCCAATTACCAGGTGATCAAAGTTAACATTGCCGGTAAGGGAAAGATGAACATCATTCCTCCAGAGCTGATACCTTGAGGATACGTCACCCATCCAGTATCGCAGCTGAGAATACATAACCTGAATCTAATCTCAAGCAAACACAAAACACACTCCGAATGAGGAATGTTCTATTTTAAAAAGAAAGTTATTTTTTGTTTAGCACAGTGAGATTTGCATTTTACATGGAGAGCTTCAGTGGCTGCATGGAGCAATGGGAGAAGTTTCACCCAGAAAAGATCAGCTTTGTAACTACTTTGACAGCACATGAGAGAAATTATGAGGAACACTTTAGACAGGAATGTAGATATGAAAATTAATCTTCAGATTTAGGAGAAGTTTCAAAGGTACAGCCAGCTCAGCTCGAACACCGATTCAATTAGGTGGCAAAGGATGGGGAAATGTCAAAATAAGCACAAGGTGATTAGTTTGGCTTATTTTAGATAGATAGGCCACTTATTGAGATAAAGAATCTTTTAAAACAATAGTTTCAACTTTTATTTTAGATTCGGGGGGTAGATGTATGAGTTTGTTACCTGGGTATGTTGTGTGATGCCAAGGTTTGGGGTAGAACTGAATCCTGTCACCCAGATACTGAGCACAGTTCCCAATAGTAAGTTGTTCTACACTTGCCCCTCTTCCTACCTCCCCACTCTAGTAGTCCCCAGAGTCTACTGTTGCCATCTTTATGTCCATGAATACCCATTGTTTGGCCCCCACTTATAAGTGAGAACATGCAGTCTTTGGTTTTGTGATCCTGTGTTAATTCTCTTAGGATAATGGCCTTTTTGCTGTATCTATGTTGCTGCAAAGGACATGATTTTGTTCTTTTTTATGGCTTCATAGTATTCCATGGTGTCTGCGTACTATATTTTCTTTATCCAATCTACCATCGAGGGGCATGTAGATTAATTCCACGTCTTTGCTATTGTGAATAGTGCTGTGATAAACATACAACTGCATGTGTCTATATATACCCAGTAATGGGGTTGCTGAGTTGAATGATAGTTCTGTTTTAAGTTCTTTAAAGAACCTCTAAATTGCTTTCCACAGTGGCTGAACTAATTTACATTCCCACCAACAGTGTGTAAGTGTTCTCTTTTTTCCACAGCCTTGCCAGCATTTGTTCTTTTCTGACTTCAATAATAGCCATTCTGACTGGTGTGAGATGATATCTCATTATGGTTTTGATTTGCCTTTCTCTTATAATTACTGATGTTGGGAATTTTTTCATGTTTATTGGCCACTCGTCTGTCTTCTTTTGAGAAGTGTCTGTTCATGTCTTTTGCCTACTTTTTAATGTGGTTGTTTGATTTTTGCTTATTCAATTCTGATTTTAGCTGTTTTTTTTCTGCTAGCTTTGGGTTTAGTTTGTTCTTGTTTTCTAGTTCCTTGAGATAGAGAATTTTGAAGAAAGAGTAGAGCTAAAGAAAGAAAACTTTCACTCTTACTATCTGGGGTCAAAAATACTGACCAAAATAAATGTGTTCCTCACTCTATTTCAACCATGATTTGTAGGCATTGAATACTTACTAGGTCCCAAGCATTGTGACAAACTATATACTGACATTATCTCTGTGATTCTCATCATGACACATTTTATAGATGAGAAAAACACTGCTCAGAGTTGTTGGAAAATTTTACCAGTTTCATACAGCTGGTAAATGGAGGAGGCATTATTTGAACCACAAATTATGCTTTTCCCACTATGTCATTCCACCTTCCAAAAGAAAAGTATAATTCCTGAATAAAAGCACCCCACAGATGTTTTTTTTTTTTCCTTGTTCCACTTTCTTCCTAAGGGATATAGTAAAGGGCTGGAGATGATATTGGATTTCCATAGTCAAGATGATAAAATTAAAACTATGATCTAATCATGATTTTAATTGGTTCTTTTGGGTTTACAAACCATGGTCCACCAACTGCTTACAGTCTCAAGGTGGAATTTCTAACTTTCCCCAGAAAGTGGTAATCATGCAACAGAGAGATCCCTGAAGCCAGAAGACTGTATTCCATCCCTGACTCTGGAGTTTACTAGCTGTAAAATGGCATCTCACAGGACTATTTTAGGATTAAATGAGATAGTGTACATGTAAGCACATACAGATGTAGGTGTAAGTACTATTTCACTTGTGTCTCTATGCTCCTCAACTCTCCTCTGCCAAATAAATCCCTTGGCTTATTAAAAACAAAACAAACTTTAAAAACCAGGTCTATTAAAAAAAGACCAGTGAGATCCATTGACTCCCACTCCTTCCTCCATCTCCAGGTCCAGAGTATTCCTTTCTCATTAGGAGTAAATGAGCTGCAATTGGATCAATGATTCTAAAGTAGCACAAAGAATAAGTGTGGTAGAAACTTGGCAGTCATTTTCTGTAAGGCCTACAATGCCAAACCTAGTATGTTTAGTCTGCTTCAAGGACACAGTCTCCATCTTGGTCCTGTCACTAACCACCGCATGACCTAAGTCATCCCTCTCCCCTCCTTGACCTCAGATTCATCAAAATGAGTGGTAGGTGCTGAAATTCCTAAGTCAATGTTCATCGTAGTCTTGTTTTTAAGTCGCCCATAGCTGAATCAACTGGGCTGCTTCTTAAAAGGTGCAGATTGCCCAGATCCCGCTTACAGCTCCCAAATTAAAAACCCTTGGGCAAAGAACCTGGGAATCTGCATTTTAACTCTCTTCCCCCAAGTAATTCTAATGCACACAAATTTGAGAAACACTAACCTAAATTCCCTTTCAGATAAAAAATTCTATGGTGTGGGGCCAGTGCTTTTTAAACTTCAGTGAATTCCTTGGAAATGTCATTAAAATGTAGTTTCTGATTCAGTTGGCTTGCAACGGGGTTTGATAATCTGCATTACTACTAAGCTCCTAGGTGCTACTGCTGCTTTATGTGATACTACATGGTCACACAGTAGGTTGACTTACTTTTGGGATGAAAATAATCCAGGCAATGGCTCGAGGATCCATACACATGGATAAGAGAGAAGGGCATACACATGGATAGTGACCCAAAATATTTGCTTGGCTTGAGTGAAGACTTAGCTGATTGATTACCTTTGGGTGATTTAGACCATTATTATAGAGAAGGCACATCTTTGGAGACAGCAGACTTCATGAAGTCCCCCAGTCTGCCACTTCCTAGCCCTGCGATCTGCAGAGTGTGAGTTAAACTTTTAGAGCCTTAAGTTCTGAATTGACAAAACAGAGACAATAAAATAGCCACCTCATAGAGTTGCTGTGAGCATTAAACGTAATCTCATACATAAAATTCCCAGCCCAGTGCAACAATATCAGTCCCCCTAGCTTTTCTGGGGACCCTTCCAAAGCTACTACTTAATTCCCTGAGGAGGACTACTTATTGGGACCTACCCCTCTCCCACAGACATCACCACCTGGAGGGCAACAGACTCTCCACCATAAAAAAATAAAACTCTTGGTTTTCCCAGGCTACAGAGTGATTTACCACACAGTTGCTCTCCCAGACTTGGAAGGCTGGCAGCAACCCTGCCAGAGACAGATGGGAGAGCTGGAGTCCAGTTGCTTGTCAACGATGTTCACTGAACACATTTATAAGACTTTTCACACACTTTTCTGGCATCCTCCTGGATTAGCCATACACCAAAGGCAACCACATGCCAGGAAGGAAAACTGCATGCACACGTGCTGGCCGGGGCCCCCCAGTGCAGCTTCATTTTTCTTTCCTGTCTGCTTTCATTACTCATTTATATGTGGTTGTGGTCAACATACCACCCGAATTTTCATGCCAAGTTCTTTTAGTTTTTTTTTGTTTGTTTTTTTTGACAGTCATTACTGTCTTTCCTTTCCCCCTAAATAGTTCACTAAATAAGAAATGAGTTGCAATAGTATGAACTTAATGTGAAGAATTTTCAGCTCTTTTCATAGTCATTTGTAAAGGTTATCTACAAATATTTGGTTAGCAATTTTAGTGTGCTCAGCACCATCCCAGGTGCTGGAGGGATATATAATTTTTTGTTTATTATATTGTTTGTTAAGTCATTTGGTCAAGCGATAGGAAGCAAACAATGAAAGTGATTTTCTTTTTCCTTTAGGACAGTTTCCTTTATGCAGCTCTGGCTGCATATTGTCATCACCTTAGGGAGCTTTAAAAACATACTGATGCCTGCACCCAAACCCCAGAAATTCGGAGTTAATTGATCTGGGATGCAGCTTGGAGACTGAGAGTTTTAAAAGCAGCCAAGATTGAGGAACATTGCCTTAGAAATTAATAATGTCTACACATAATTTTTACATATTGGCTTAATTTTTAATCACTATTTATTTTCAAGACTACCCATTACAAAACTTATTCACAGAAACGATCTATTTTAGCCTCAGAAACAACCCCATAAAGCAGTTAGAGTTTGTATGTTTGTGTGTTAGTCTCAATTTGTATACAGAAAAGTGGGTCTCTGAGAGGTTAAGTAACTTGCTCTGCAACAGACTGCTGGTAAAGGCAGAAATAATCTTTGAACTCATGGATCCTGGTTCCACTCTTTCTTCCACTACTTTGTAACTGCCTGCCTCAATTCAGTCTATCATTGAAAAACCATTCATTGGACCATAACACATCCTACTCTAGATTGTGTGAACTTTAAAAAAATTCTCTGATTTCTGTATTGGCAGATTTAAGTAATATTCATAAGAAGGGCAGTGATAATGAGAAGATGGGTCCCTCCTGGTTTGGTGACACTTGACAAATACAGTGTTATGTGTCAACAGATATTCAGTGCATGATGATACTTAATAAAGAAGTTGATGTATCCTGGCCAAAGGCTGGATACTCAAAGCTCATCTCTAAGAGCCATAAATCATCTCAGAAAACAGACCACATCCTTCTGTGATGACAGACATTCTGCGTTCTCTGAAAGGCTGAACACATCCTTGCTTGAAGACAGAATCCTCTTTTGATTCTCATAAATAGAGAGATTAGATAGAAGGATGACATATTTCTCAAGCTGGTGTGATAGTACACTGATGTGAAGCCTCCATCCCTGAGGTATTTTTCATGTGACAGGAAAGATACAAACTTTTTAAAAAAAAATTATATTAACTCTTGAGGACATGAAGTTATTATATTATCTACAACTTCTTTCATATATTATTAACCTCACTAGGATGGAATGGGGAAAGATTGGCTGATAAGATGGATTCTCAGCAATCTCTTTGAACCTTATGAAGGAGCCTAGAGTTCAGGTGTCATGGGTCTGACTCAAGGCTGATGCCACAGCAAATGGGAAGGTGATGGTCAAAGGGTACCTACTGATCCGCGAGTGAGCATGGGACAGTACATTAATTAGCATAGTGTTGCTCATGGGATTGGTCCAGTTAGGCTTCCACAATCATTTGTACTGCATAAAGACACCATTCAGTCAAACCGCTGATCATTCTGAAAATGGTTGTTTGAATGAATTCCAGCATAGAGTTTGCAATCATTTTCGTATTGTAGCATTTTTATATATGTGGACACCATCATAAATGAATAAGAGAGTGTGCATATTAACCTCACAAATGGGATTATAAGAATTACTAATATCATCCTGAAAGTCCAAGAGTGTTGAACTTGGAAAAAAAAAAAAAAAAAGACCCTAAAGGGTATCCCTTAACGAGTCCTACCAAAATTATCCATTAATGGTATCCTTAAAATGCAATTGAAATATTATTTATCTTTACAGTTTCTCAGTCTCAGAAACTCTGGAGATGGGTCTTCAAGTACAGAGTTTTCAAATCTTTTGAAATGATGACCTTTAGGCAGGACCAGCTAGATAATTTATGAGACCCAATGCAACATGAAGGCAAAGGGCCCTTTGTTTAAAAAGGCTATTAAAAATTCCAGTATGGTGACAACAGAGCATTAAATCAAGCTCATGGCGCTGTGTGACTGCATAGA
>NW_012105331.1:1839820-1845196 GCF_000951045.1 Mandrillus leucophaeus
CAGAAACGATCTATTTTAGCCTCAGAAACAACCCCATAAAGCAGTTAGAGTTTGTATGTTTGTGTGTTAGTCTCAATTTGTATACAGAAAAGTGGGTCTCTGAGAGGTTAAGTAACTTGCTCTGCAACAGACTGCTGGTAAAGGCAGAAATAATCTTTGAACTCATGGATCCTGGTTCCACTCTTTCTTCCACTACTTTGTAACTGCCTGCCTCAATTCAGTCTATCATTGAAAAACCATTCATTGGACCATAACACATCCTACTCTAGATTGTGTGAACTTTAAAAAAATTCTCTGATTTCTGTATTGGCAGATTTAAGTAATATTCATAAGAAGGGCAGTGATAATGAGAAGATGGGTCCCTCCTGGTTTGGTGACACTTGACAAATACAGTGTTATGTGTCAACAGATATTCAGTGCATGATGATACTTAATAAAGAAGTTGATGTATCCTGGCCAAAGGCTGGATACTCAAAGCTCATCTCTAAGAGCCATAAATCATCTCAGAAAACAGACCACATCCTTCTGTGATGACAGACATTCTGCGTTCTCTGAAAGGCTGAACACATCCTTGCTTGAAGACAGAATCCTCTTTTGATTCTCATAAATAGAGAGATTAGATAGAAGGATGACATATTTCTCAAGCTGGTGTGATAGTACACTGATGTGAAGCCTCCATCCCTGAGGTATTTTTCATGTGACAGGAAAGATACAAACTTTTTAAAAAAAAATTATATTAACTCTTGAGGACATGAAGTTATTATATTATCTACAACTTCTTTCATATATTATTAACCTCACTAGGATGGAATGGGGAAAGATTGGCTGATAAGATGGATTCTCAGCAATCTCTTTGAACCTTATGAAGGAGCCTAGAGTTCAGGTGTCATGGGTCTGACTCAAGGCTGATGCCACAGCAAATGGGAAGGTGATGGTCAAAGGGTACCTACTGATCCGCGAGTGAGCATGGGACAGTACATTAATTAGCATAGTGTTGCTCATGGGATTGGTCCAGTTAGGCTTCCACAATCATTTGTACTGCATAAAGACACCATTCAGTCAAACCGCTGATCATTCTGAAAATGGTTGTTTGAATGAATTCCAGCATAGAGTTTGCAATCATTTTCGTATTGTAGCATTTTTATATATGTGGACACCATCATAAATGAATAAGAGAGTGTGCATATTAACCTCACAAATGGGATTATAAGAATTACTAATATCATCCTGAAAGTCCAAGAGTGTTGAACTTGGAAAAAAAAAAAAAAAAAGACCCTAAAGGGTATCCCTTAACGAGTCCTACCAAAATTATCCATTAATGGTATCCTTAAAATGCAATTGAAATATTATTTATCTTTACAGTTTCTCAGTCTCAGAAACTCTGGAGATGGGTCTTCAAGTACAGAGTTTTCAAATCTTTTGAAATGATGACCTTTAGGCAGGACCAGCTAGATAATTTATGAGACCCAATGCAACATGAAGGCAAAGGGCCCTTTGTTTAAAAAGGCTATTAAAAATTCCAGTATGGTGACAACAGAGCATTAAATCAAGCTCATGGCGCTGTGTGACTGCATAGACTACACACTCATGAAGCTAGACAGCCCTGTTCTCAGGGCAGGAAGACCCCGATAGTGCTATCTATTCCAGCTACCCATCTATTGAGTCATTAGAAGCAACTGACACTTTGTTGTTTGCTGCCAATTGTTATGTAGGCAGATGGCCCCAGCTGTCCATGGGAGATTTGCAGGGATAGCAACAGAAGGAAAATATGATGAAGAGTGAGGCAAGTATGTCTGTCAGAAGTAACAGTGGAAAGACAAAGTTTTTGTTCAGCTGTCAAGGAACTCAGAAAAAGAACAGTTGGCTATAGATGATCCACCTGGATGCCAACAATGTCCAAGGGAGAGAGTACCTTGGGTATTCCCATACCTGGATGAGATTATGTGGCAGTGTATCATGAGATATTTCTCTTGTATCTCTATCAATCAATCAATCTATCTGGAGCTGCAAAAATCTATTAATTTTTTTGTATTTCTAGCTTTCCACCCTACCCCTAATCTAATGGTTGGCTCTGTACACATTATCTCAAGGGAGAGACCTGCCAGCATAAAAAGAAGAAAGTATCCTAATAGTCATCTTGGATTTAGGCACACAAGCCTAGGTCGAAGAGATAAGAGTGAATTTGGGACATAGAACTTGTCTTGACCAAAACCATGAAATTAGAAATTTCCCCTGTCTAGAAGAACAATTTTCCCGGTCTTGGAAGGGAGAGTAAGAAGGCCAATGTGTCTCTAGGCAAGAGGATATATACCCCACATCCCAGACAGAGCCATCTGGGAGGTAGTCCTAGCCCTACAGAGAGAATAGCTGTATAGGCAACTAGGCAGGTAGAATAATAAGGCATCCTTGGCCCTAGGTGGGAACTGAGAGCACAGAAGCAGCAGGCAGCAAACTGGAAAGGGATAGAGGATATCCCACTGGCAAATTAGATAGCCTGGTAATGGAAGATCAAAGACCACATGATATGCAATGTGCTCTCCCCACTCCCACTCTGACATGCATAGCTTTGCACAGGATGGAGGAGAGGGAAGCAAGAAAATGACTGAAGCTATATTTCCTAATAGACTGGCAGGAAAAATATTAGAAATAAAAATTAAATCACAGTGAATAATTTTTTTTGTATACCTGTTTGTGCACTGGGATTCATCCTAACTATTCTGTGATGATATTTTAGATAGAATATTCATTCTAACTATTCTGCTATGACATTTTCTAAGCTCTTCGAATTCCCATTGGTCTTAACTCAGCATTCACTGAGCAACTTAAGAAAGAAAATACTTAATTAAAAAAAAAAAGCCTTTTAGGTTCACAGCAAAATTAAGAGGAGGAGGAGGAGGAGGAGGAAGGAGAAGAAAAGAAGAAGGAGAAAAAGAAGGAGGAGGGGGAGGAGAGAGAGGAGGAGGAGGAGAAGCAATAGCAGCAGCAGCTATATTAGTATAATGTAATAGTGAAGAGTGTAAAGGCTATGGAATCAGATTGCCCAGGCTTATCAGAATCTGGCTTTGCCATTTATACAATGATTTTTAGCAAGTTCAAAAAAAGTCATAGTATTAGTATGAAGAATAAAGATATTAACAAATGTAAAACATTTTGATTAGTGGTAAGTATATGTAAAGTACTTTGTAAATATTAGCTACTGTTTCTAGTTTTATTGTTCTTATTTAAAGTATTCCTTTCTAGCCCATGTTCAATTGTATGAATATCTTCTCATGTTGCACATAATAATTTATTCTCATTTTAATCTAACTGCATTATGTCATACATATTTTATATGTTTTTATGATCATTTTTAAATGTATAATTTATCTCACTAAATATTTCAGCACTTAACCACTTAACTCAAAACTGATTATGCTGTATGACAGAGATACTGAAATGATAATAAATTGGAAAAATTGGCAAAGGTGACAAATAGCTAAAACACTGAAAACGAATATGTATGGCCAAAGGAGAGGCTTACTCTAACAAGAGGTTGGTAAATGTGAATTACAGTAATAGTTACTATTTTCACCTAGGAGATTGGAAACATTAAAGTTTGATAATATCCACTTTAGCGCCTGGGACATTGGGTACTCCCCTCTTCTGCTGGCAAAACGTAAGCTGGTGCAGCCATTTAACTACTAACATTTCAACCCATAGACCAGATCCTCTATATCCAACCATTTCACTCTTCTTTACATGCCCTCAAGAAACAGTTGTTAAAGCGCGTCAGGAGAGAGAAGCAAGAAGCAAGAGTGTTCATCTAAACAACGTCTGTCATTATGCAAATTGAAAGCTACATCAATATCTACCAATACTTGGAATGGTTAAATAAGCTGTGATATATTCATCCTTAAATTAAAAACAGTGAGATATATCTATCAGTACTGACATGAAAATCTTCCAAGGCACATTGCTAAGTAAAAAAAAAAAAAAAAAAAAAAAAATTGCAGAAAAACAAGTACAGCCAAGATAGCATTTTGTAACATACAGTAAACAAAATAGATAGCTCTATAGATATGTGTAAGTGTACATATATGTATATGTAAATGTGTCTGTGGGTGTTTGTACAAGTGTCTCGAAAAATGTCTCAGCGTGCACACTGAACTGTTAAGAGTGGCAGTTTTTAGGTGGAAAACTAAAATTGGTTAAGGAGAATTTTAGCTTCTTATTGCATTAATTTTTTTATAATGACAATTTTTAAAAGTGTTCCTTGTATAATTAAGGTTGAACTTTAAAAAATTAAAAGACGAATAAGACAAGGTTCCTGAATTCCAAAGTTAATATTCTATATGGTGGATATATAACAATTTACTTAGCCATTGACCTATATTTGACAGTTCTGGTTGTTTCCATTTTTTAAGAATATAGATATTTATACACTGAAGTTTCTTTTTCTTCTGTTGATTTATTTTTCTAGGATAAATTCCAAGAGTAGGATTACTGGATAAAATGGTACAAACATCTTTCTGGCTCTTGTTATATTTTTCCACACTGCTTTCCAAAAATGTTGTGCTTTTCCTTCCCTATCATTACTAAAACGTTGTTTTTTTTTGCTTTGTTTTGTTTTTAAATAGTGAGCTCTCCTACTACCTGGCACCAACCTGCTTTCTATTGCCATCTCCTGGTTCTCAGGAATGTGTACTTTTCACTTCAGTTTTCACCCTGTTTTAGAACTGGAATCTCCTAGAGGACCTTCACTTCATAGTCTTTTTCTTATGCCTAGTGTATGTATCTCCCTGGAAGATAGATATGATTAACATTCCCATTTTTACAGAGGAAAGCACTGAGGCTCACAGAGGTCAAGTAACTTGCCCAGGGTGCCATAGCAAAGGAATAGCAGAGCCTATACTTTTGATTATGTCTATACTCTCTCCATATCTGGTATGGTTCTCCATCAATTTGGTATGAATAGAGTTGATTTGAACCCAAATACCTCTTGATTACTTACAGAGTCTCTATCTGTCATGACTTTCCTACCCCACCTGGGAGCTTGGTACCAGCCCATGTCTGTGTCGTTACTACCTTTCTGCCTGTGCTCCTCTTCTTGGCCTAGTTCTCAGCTGTCAAGCTTGTTTCACATACTCATACTTTTTCCCTATCTGCTTCATCTACCTTAACCAAGATGTTAGACCAGTGATTTTTAATCCTGTATATATGCTAGAATCACTGGGGAGCTTAAAACAAAGGAACCAAACACACTGGAGCCTGGATTTCATTCCCAGAAATGTGAATTTAACTGATATGGGATATAGTGTGTATGAGCTTGCTTCTGGGATTTTTTTCGAAGTTCCGTAGAACTTTGGGATGCGAATCTCTACCTTAGATGCTATTCTT